>NC_092037.1:61750482-61943469 GCF_003086295.3 Arachis hypogaea
GCACATACCTCGAGAACAAAATGCCCGGGCAGACGCCCTCTCAAAGCTTGCCAGCACCAAGCCCGGAGGCAACAACAGAAGTCTCCTCCAGGAAACTTTACAATCCCCCTCCGTGCTAAGAGAGGAAGAAGCGCTAAATATATCCAACCAACAGCAAGGATGGATGACCCCCATACTCAACTACCTGAAGTCGGGAACTCTCCCCGCCGAAAGAAAGGAAGCTAGAAGACTCACGAAAGACGCCCAGAATTATACACTAATTCACGACATATTATACAGAAGAGGATTCTCAAACCCCCTCCTTAGGTGTATCCCGACCTCAGAAACAAAGGGCGTCCTCGAAGAAGTCCACGGAGGCATGTGTGGGAACCACCTCGGAGCTCGAGCATTATCCAAGAAAGTAGTCCGAGCCGGGTTCTACTGGCCGACCTTGCAAAGAGACGCAACGGAATTTGTGAAAATATGCCCCCCCGCCAAAAACACGCCAATTTTCACAAAGCACCACCCGAAGACCTTATCAGCGTCACCGCACCATGGCCCTTCGCAAAATGGGGACTTGACCTACTCGGCCCGTTCCCCCAAGGACCAGGGCAAGTCAAATACCTCATAGTAGGGGTCGACTACTTCACAAAGTGGATCGAAGCTGAGCCCTTGGCCACCATCACGGCTCAGAAAAGCCGCAAATTCCTATACAAAAACATCGTCACAAGGTTCGGAGTCCCCTACTCCATCACCACAGACAATGGAACACAGTTCACAGACACAAGTTTTCGGAACTTGGTGGCCGAGCTAAAAATCAAACAGCAATTCACCTCAGTCGAGCACCCACAAGCCAATGGACAAGCAGAGGCCGCAAATAAAGTCATCTTGGCCGGGTTAAAACGAAGACTCCAAGAGGCCAAAGGGGCATGGGCCGAGGAGCTCCCCCAGGTACTATGGGCATATCGGACAACTCCACACTCTACAACGGGAGAATCACCATTCCGACTAGCTTACGGGATGGAGGCAATGATTCCTATCGAAATAGATGAAGGGTCACCCAGAAACATCTTCTACAACGAAGAAGGTAACCCGCAGGCACAAAGGGAAGAACTCGACCTCCTCCCCGAGGTCCGAGAAAGAGCTCGGATCCGAGAAGAAGCCTTAAAACGGCGAACGGCCCTCAGATACAATCAGAAAGTAATAAAACGAAGCTTCTCCATTCACGACCTGATTCTAATCCGAAATGACATCGGAACACAAAAGTCGGGAGAAGGAAAGCTAGCTGCAAATTGGAAAGGGCCCTACAAAGTAACAGAAGTCTTAGGAACAGGCTATTACAAAATATCCGACCTAGAAGGCAATGAGTTGCCCAGGGCCTGGCACGCCTGTAATCTAAGACGATACTACAGCTAGAAAAAGATAACCCGAGGTGTACTCTTTTTCCCTACAAGGGTTTTTTAATGAGACACCCGGTCAAGTAAGGCACCCGACCTAGTCAAGGGTAAACACTCTGTAAATATTCTTTCTTTTTTAATACTAATCAAATTTTTCTATTTTCTTTTCTTCTTCCTCGTGATGAAACAAATCCTGAAAAAGTACCCCGCCAAGGCGCATTAATTTATGCTCGGCAAAACGCAAAAAATCATTGCCAAGAGAGCACACAAGGTCGGCAAAGATAAAGCGACGAGGTTCAAATTAATGTGAGAAGTTATAAAGCAACTCTGAAAAGGCTCAAAAAGCCAAAAAAAAAAGAGATTACAAAAATAACTTAAAAGGCCGACCAAACAACAAGGTCGGACCCAACAAAGGGAAGTACTCGACCGCCCCCCCCCCCCCCCCCCCCCCCGATGTCCGAGAAAAAGCCCGGACCCAAGAAAGAAGCCTTAAAACGGCGAAAACAAAGATTTCGAAAACGCTTACTAAAAAGTTGCTATACAAAAACAACTAAAAAGTACAAGCGAAAAAACGAAATCAAAGGAAAGGGTAAAACAAAAGTTTCAAGCGCTAGCTAAAAGGTTGTTATCCAAAAACAACTAAAAAGCATAAAAGCGGAAAAAAAAGTCAAAACGCGAACAAAACACCGCATAATAAGCTAAAAAGTTACTACAAGTAGCTAATAGCAAAAAGGTGTCCAAAGCATTCACAGAAACCATCCAAAAACAAAAGAGCCCACAGGCCGGGCAAAAAACCAAAGATAAAAAGGATTACAGAGAATCAAGATCCTTTCCGGACTCCACATCGACAGAAGGCTGCGGAGGAAACATAGAAATCGGGACAGCATCAACAGCACCGTCATCTCGGTTTAAAACCTCCACACCAGATCCATCCCCGGCCAAAGGTAAAGTCAGGTTCGCAAACGGAACTTTGGGGTCGGACACCGGAACCTCATCCTCGTTGGGAGCAGGAACAATCTTTCCCTCCACAACAACGTTATCCGTACTGAATAAACTCAGATCCAGGTCGGGAGCAAGAACCCGGACCTGAGCCTTCAAATTTTCAAACATAGCATCCATACCCTTAGCTACATGACCTTCTAGCTCGTAAAAATCATCCTGAGCAGATTGCAATCTCTCCTTTGTCTCCACAAGCTCAGCATATGTCCGAGTATAATTCTCCCTCGCCGCCTTCGCCATCTCCTCAGATGCATTCGCTGCCGCCACAGCCGCGGTAGCTTTAGCTTTCTCTTTCTCCAAAGATGCCTCCAGCTCAGTAATCCTAGCAGCCTTCAGTTCACTAATCCTCTCAAACTCAGACTGAGCCTTCTCAAGTCGGGAGCTGGTCGCACCAAGGGGGGATTTCTTGAACTCCCGGGCAATAGCGGCATGAAGACTAGCCATCCGGACACAGCTCCGCGCCATATACTGAAAATGGTGCTCCATAGACACATCATCAGTAGAAATAAAAGTCTGAGGGAGAATATGCTGTTCAACCCAACCAAGAGCATCAAAATCCTTGTCATTAAAACCCGCAAGCTCTTGAGAGGTCTTCTGTTTCTTGGGAGGAGGACCCGAGGACGAAGGCGGGGAAGAGTTACCGGGTCCAGAGGTCGGAGGATCTTGATTTATAGCTCGGAACTGGGGAGTCGGAATAGTCTTCGACCGAGTAGTGACACCCACAGTAGTCTTCTTCGGAGAAGATCGGGCAGAAGCCTCCCCAGCCTCGATATTTCGAGCAGCCACAGACTTCTTCGTCCGACGAAGGTACTTCATGGAATCCGCCTGAGAAGACATCTCTGCAGAAATAAAAGGAAAAGGATTACCACAACAGAAATTCCACCAAAACAAGCAAAGCCAAAATACTAAAAAAGATGAATCTCGGAGAGGTCGGGAACTACCTAACTCGGAACGGAGAAGGCTTGGATCTCCCAACATTTTCTTCGTGTCCAAGTGAGGTGCCCGACCCCATAAACTGCTCACCACACCCACAAAAGCCTGCTCCACCTCATCTAGACTCTCAAGGGTATACTTAGTAGACACTACATTCTCCTGCCAACAAAGAGGAAAAGAAGGCTCCCCACTCTCATCTAGAAAGAAAGGTCGGACGTCTCCAGTAGCCCGGACCTTGAAATAAAAGTTCTTAAAATCATGAAAGGACTCATCATACAGGGTACAAAACTTCCTTCCCTGGTTAGCCCTAAAAGAGACCCAAGATACCTTCCCTCCACCCGACCCCGGCTTCGTCAACACAAACAAATAGGAAAAAAGAGAAATAGAGGGAGCGACGCCCAAAAACTGACACAAAAGTTGAAACAGCTTTAAAAACGCCCAAGAATTTGGATGGAGCTGCGTAGGGGCAAGATTACAAGACCATAACACCTCGGACTCCAGATCGGTAAAGGGAAGTCGGACACTCAGCTTAGAGAAAAAACAATCATAAGCATAAAAGAAGAGTTTCTCGGAACTATCTAGGGGCGGGAAGCACACTCTCTCCTCGGAATCCGGGGCTACTAGTTCATAATCCCTCTCAGACTCTCTATTTTCACATATGCTACAGTGCCTACGGAACCTAGCTAAATACTCAGAATCTACCACAGAAGGGACTCTTAGAGGAAGAGGGTCTACCCAACCAAGACCACATGGGATTTTAGTCGACATCGCTTGAAGAACCTTTCGAGACATAAAATTCTTACCTACAAAGAAGAATACAACAGCAAGCAAAAATCACACAAAGAAGATAGCGAAAACCCATTCAGCAAAGCAAGAAACAAAAACCCCACGAAGAAAAATGCGGCAACCCGGAACAAAAATACCAGAGAACAAAAAAGAACCCCCCCCCATATACAAACAACAGCAATGGCGGCGCCTCTTTTTGGGGCAACCCAGGCATAAAGAAAAAGAAACAAACAAGAGCCACACAAAGAACAGAAGCATATGATCACAAGAAAAGAGAAACATGGGAACAAACCTGGAAGAAAGAAACGAAGACGACGAGCTCCAAAGCAAGGAAAACGAAACGACGGCACAGAGGAAACCCCGGAAAGACACACGGAAAGATTCAGGGAAGCAGAACAAAGAGAAAGAAGAAGCGGTGCTCGAAAAAGCATAAAGAAAAACAAAACGCAGGAAAAAAGGAAGGGAGCAAATAAATAAAGCCTTCACAGAGCCCGAACGGAAATCGAGGAAAAACGGTAAAATGCAATAAATGCAGGAACGGCCATTTTTGAATTTTGAAAAACTACTATGCCCGAGCACGACCTCCCAAAAAGGACGAACTCGGGCAGGGGCACTGTTCATACCCTGACCGGGGTCCTCCAACTCGGCAAATTCGTGAGAGGTCCGACCTTGTCCTAAAGCTTACACCTAAAGGTCGGACCTCGGACAAAAGAACAAGGAAGGCCCATCAAAAGGAACGCAGCCCAAGCCTAAAGGCCGAAAAGGCCTAGAAAAGGCGGTTCCACAAAGATAGAGATAAAACTCCCAAAGATAAGATAAGATAAGAATATCTTATCCAGGGAAGATCACGGCCAACTACTATAAATACACTGGAGCACCCAGGTATGGCATTCATTCACATTCTACACATATCTGCTTGGACCCACGCTAACTTAAGCATCGGAGTGTCATTGCAGGTACAACCACCAACCACTCTGCATATCAAGCTCGGGTCACTAAACCCCCACCTCGGGTCTAACCAGACGACCGAGCTACACGTTTCAGGTAACCCTCGGAACAGTTTCATATTAGACAAGTTCGGAGGTGGCTAAAGTTTGGGAAAGGTGAAGAGGTTCTCACCTCCGCAACCACCTTACTAAAAGTGAACATTGAACCGTCACTCAAAGAAGGCATTAGTCATACTCCCACCAATCTCTCTAACAACTCTTCTTTTGTTTTAGGAACTAACACCATGGATGCTCCGAGGAGAGTTACCATCAAGGAAGCGGGTGCACCGGATTATGTCCTTCAACCCCTTCATGTAACTCATCCCAACTTGAATGCTAACTTTGAATTGAAGACCGCTTTGATCAACCTCCTACCTAAGTTTCATGGGCTCCCCGCACAAGATCCTATTCGACATCTCAAGGACTTCCATCGCATATGCTCAACTACTAGACGGGAAGGGTCCGATGAGGTTGCTATATGGCTGTTTGCTTTCCCTTTCTCTCTTGAAGACAAGGCTAAAGAATGGTTCTACACCCTATCTAGTGAAGTTACCTCCGATTGGGACCTACTTAGAAGAGGATTCTTGGATAAATTCTTGCCTCCGGAGAAGATGGATAGGCTAAGGAAGGAAATGTCTTGTATTGTGCAAGGTGAGACGGAACCACTCTACGAGTATTGGGAACGGTTTCGCAAGCTACTAGACGCATGCCCCAATCACATGCTTGATACTCAAGTATTACTTGGATACATATGTCAAGGGATGCGAGAGCAAGATAGAACTCTCTTGGACACCTCTAGCAATGGTTCTTTGTCCAAATATAAAACAGCGGAGGAGGCATGGCAACTTATCATTGACCTAGCCGAATCCAATCAACATATGAGACGAAGAGTCAACCGTCCAAGAACCGTGAATGAGGTATCAACTAGTAGTGAAACCACCGCTCTAACTCAATCTTTGAATGAAATGACATCCATCTTAAGGCAACTCCAATTGAACCAACAACAACCACAACAACCTCAATCATACCAACAACAACCCCCACCCCATCAACAACACAACCAACAATTGGTCCCTCAAAAAGTATGTGGCATTTGTTCTTGCTATTCTCACTACACGGATGAGTGCCCAAGCCTTCAAGAAGATAACACTTTGGCGGCTACCCATAATTTCTATGACCGCCCAAATCAAGGGTACTACCAAGGCGGTAATTCCAACCAAGGGCACCCTTATCAAGGAGGAAACTACAATCAAGGGGGAGGGTACCATAATCAAAATTGGAGAGACAATCACCAACAAGGAAATAGGGACAACAACAACAACGGAGGAGGTCAAAGATGGAACAACAACTCACAAAATTTCTCACAAAACCGGCCACCATACAACCAACAAAATCAACCATACAACCAACAAAACCCACAAAGAAACTACCAAACATAGCAACCACCACATCAAAGACCACCACCCAACCAATCACAAGCTCCTCAACTCACATATACACCCACTCCCTCCAACCAAGACGAAACACTCCGGACCATTATTCAAGGCCAAAAGGAACTACAAAACACACTTGCTTCCGGTCTCACCGGCCTCACCTCTACACTACAAGCTCTTCTTGCACGCATGGATACATCATCAAATTCCACCCCTCAACCCCCAATCCAAAGCGTTATTCCCTCTCAACCTCAACCCAATCCGAAGGGGGGTATTAATGCTATCACCCTTAGATCCGGAACACAATTAAAAGAGAAGGAAGCAAGGGACTCCAATCCCATCACGACCACCCAAGAGGATGAGGGAATAGATATGGAAGAGGTAGAGGAAGAGGAGACACCACAAGTCATAGTTGAGGATGAAGCCCAACCAATAAGAGAGATAGCCAAGCCCAAGAGAACTTTGGAAGAAGAAGAAATTGCTCAACCACTCCCATTTCCAACACTTGCAAAGAAAGCTAGAAAGCGCATGGAACTCGACCCAAAAATGGTAGAAATGTTCAAGAAGGTTGAGGTAACCATTCCCCTCTTTGATGCTATCCATCAAGTTCCTAGATATGCGAAATTCCTCAAAGATCTATGCATCAACAAGGATAGAATTCTTGAATTGGAAACCATCCCATTGGGGAGTTCTATTTCCGCTTTAATAGGAGCATTGCCGGAGAAGTGTGATGATCCGGGCCCTTGTATGGTCACGTGCACCGTTAATGGAGTTCAATTTATAGATTGTATGTGTGACCTCGGAGCATGTGTTAGCATCATGCCGCTTTCCGTCTACCGGATATTGAAGTTGCCACCACTAAAAAGGTCGACGGCAAGATTTGTCCTAGTGGATAAAAGCATAATAACCGTAATGGGTGTTGCGGAAGACGTATTGGTGAATATCAAAGGGTTGGTGTTTCCAATTGACTTCTATGTCCTTGAAATGCCATCAAGCGAAACCGAGAGAGCATCGTCTTTTCTACTTGGAAGACCATTCTTAAGAACCTCTAGATTTAAGCTAGATGCCTACTCGGGAACTTATTCATTTGAAATAGATGGGAGAGTTGTAAGTTTCAGCCTAGAGGAAGCAATGAAGCATCCACCGGAGAATTACTCTTTATTCCGGTGTGATCCAATTGACAACATGGTTGCCGAAGTGCACCTTGCAAAGTTAGATGAGAAGTACATGATTGAAGAAGCAAATGAAGACCCAAGTAAATCAAACACTACACACTATACAAAACATCCGAAAACTCAAACTTCAAAGAATGAAAAGAAGATGGAATTGAAGCCACTACCACCCCATTTAAGATACTCATATCTTGATGAAGCCCAAGAACTCCCTGTGATAATTGCAAAAGAGTTAACCCCTCAACAAGAAGACAAATTGCTAGATGTATTGAGGAAAAACAAAAGGGCAATCGGGTGGACTTTGGCAGATCTAGTGGGAATAAGCCCCCAAGTATGTGAGCATCGCATATTTCTTGAAGAAGGAGCAAAACCGGTCCGACAACCTCAAAAGAGACTTAATCCAACCATTCTTGAGGTTGTGAAGAAAGAAGTCACTAAGCTACTTGAAGCGGACATCATCTACCCCATCTCGGATAGCGAGTGGGTAAGCCCGGTCCAAGTAGTGCCAAAGAAGTCCGGAGTGACCACAATCAAAAATGAAAACGGTGAACTCATCGCGACAAGAGTGCAAAATTCTTGGAGAGTATGCATAGACTACCGAAGGTTGAATGCGGCCACAAGAAAGGATCACTTCCCACTACCGTTTATTGATCAAATGCTTGATCGACTAGCCGGTAAATCATATTATTGTTTTCTCGATGGCTACTCCGGTTACTTCCAAATTCACATTGCTCTAGAGGATCAAGAGAAAACCACATTTACTTGCCCCTTTGGAACGTACGCTTACAAGCGTATGCCGTTTGGCCTATGCAATGCACCGGCAACGTTCCAAAGGTGCATGATGAGCTTATTTGCAGATTTTCTAAAACAATGTATGGAAGTTTTCATGGACGACTTTAGTGTATACGGTGATTCATTTGAACATTGCTTAGGCAACCTTGAAAAAGTCTTAGAAAGATGAACCAAAACAAACCTTGTATTAAATTTTGAAAAATGTCATTTCATGGTTAAATAAGGCATTGTTTTGTGACACATAGTTTCCAAAGAAGGCATCTCTGTAGATCCGGCAAAAATAAATGTCATATCTAGTTTACCTTACCCCTCCTCCGAGAGGGAAGTCCGCTCTTTTCTTGGACATGCAGGATTCTACCGGAGATTCATCAAAGACTTTAGCAAGGTGGCCTTACCTCTTTCTCGATTACTACAAAAGGACACTGAATTTGAGCTAAGCAAAGAATGCATGGAAGCATATGACAAACTTAAAGTAGCATTGACACAAGCCCCTATTGTGCGAGGACCAAATTGGACTCAACCATTTGAAATCATGTGCGATGCCTCAAATTATGCAATAGGAGCCGCGTTAGCACAACGCGAAGGTAAGAATCCCTACGTTATAGCTTATGCTCCCAAAACATTAGACGGTGCCCAATCCAACTACACTACAACCGAAAAGGAACTCCTAGCCATTGTTTTTGCTTTGGACAAGTTCCGAGCCTATCTTCTTGGTTCCAAGTTTGTAGTGTACTCGGATCACGCAGCACTTAAGTATTTGTTGACCAAAAAGGAATCGAAACCGAGATTAATTCGTTGGGTGCTTTTGCTACAAGAATTTGACTTGGAGATCAAAGATAGGAGTGGTTCCCAAAACCTAGTGGCAGACCATTTAAGTCGCCTCGAACACACAAAAGGCGACACCACTCCTATCAATGACTCTTTTCCTCTAGATGGTTTGCACACAATCTCGGAAGTAGTTCCTTGGTATGCCCCAATAGCAAACTACTTGGTTTCACGCATCTTCCCTCCCAATCTTAGCAAACATCAAAGGGATAAGCTGAAAAGCGAATCCAAATACTATGTTTGGGACGATCCTTATTTGTGGAGGTGTGGAGCGGACCAAATAGTGCGAAGGTGCATACCTCAAACCGAATTCCAAGCAATCTTGGACGCTTGCCATGCTTCCGAAGGAGGTGGCCACTATGGCCCCCAAAGAACAGCAAGAAAGGTCCTTGATTGCGGATTTTGGTGGCCAACTCTTCTCAAAGATGCTTCCCACTATTGCAACTCTTGTCCCCAATGCATTCGATTTGGAAACATTTCCAAGAAGGACGAAATCCCCCAACAAAATATGCTTTTTTGTGAAATCTTTGACGTATGGGGAATCGACTTCATGGGACCATTTCCAAATTCCAATGGCTTTCTCTACATCTTGTTAGCCGTCGATTATGTGTCAAATTGGGTGGAGGCAATCCCCACCCGAACGGATGACGCTCATGTTGTTTATTCTTTTGTGAGGAACAATATCATTTGTCGCTTTGGCTTCCCAAGAGCAATCATTAGCGACCAAGGATCCCACTTTTGCAACAAAAAAATGGAAGGCCTCATGAGGAGATATGGCATCATACACAAAGTCGCCACGGCCTACCACCCTCAGACAAACGGCCAAGCCGAAGTTTCTAACCGGGAAATCAAGCATGTGTTAGAAAGAATTGTGAAGCCGAATAGGAAGGATTGGAGCACTAAACTCTCCGATGCACTGTGGGCCTATCGAACAGCTTACAAGACACCTATTGGCATGAGCCCCTTTCGGCTTGTATATGGTAAAGCATGCCACTTACCGGTAGAAATCGAACACAAAGCTTACTGGGCAATAAAGGAATGTAATATGAACTTGGGTGGAGCCGGAGTAGAAAGAAAGCTTCTATTAGCGGAATTGGAATGCTTGAGATTAGAAGCTTATGACAACTCTAGACTCTACAAGGAAAAGTTGAAAGCCATCCATGACAAGAACATTAGGAGAAGAGAATTCCGACCCGGTGATCTAGTTCTCCTTTACAATTCAAGATTGAGATTACTACCCGGAAAGCTTAGATCAAGGTGGGATAGACCCTACCAAGTGGAGAAGGTAGAACCTTTTGGGGTCTACCACTTGCGCCATCCATCAAGTCCGGAAATTTTCAAGGTAAATGGGCACTGATGAGCGGATATTTTATACGCTTTTTGGGGGTAATTTCATGTAGATTTTAGCATGTTTCAGTTAGTTTTTAGTAGAATAATATTAGTTTTTAGGCAAAAATCATATTTCTGGACTTCACTATGAGTTTGTGTGTTTTTCTGTGATTTCAGGTATTTTCTGGCTGAAATTGAGGGAGCTGAGCAAAAATCTGACTTAGGCTGAAAAAGGACTGCTGATGCTGTTGGACCCTGATCTCCCTG
Organism: Arachis hypogaea; assembly: GCF_003086295.3. NCBI lineage: Eukaryota > Viridiplantae > Streptophyta > Magnoliopsida > Fabales > Fabaceae > Arachis > Arachis hypogaea. Next base: position 61,761,381 of record NC_092037.1, read on the forward strand.
CACTCGAAATGGATTTTCTGGGGCTACAGGAGTCCAATTGGCGCGCTCTCAACGGCGTTGGAAAGTAGACATCCAGGGCTTTCCAGCAATATATAATAGTCCATACTTTGAGCGAGGATAGACGACGTAACTTGGCGTTAATCGCCAAGTTCATGCTGCTGTCTGGAGTTAAACGCCAGAAAAACGTCATTATCCGGAGTTGAACGCCCAAAACACGTCATAACCTGAAGTTTGACGCCAAGAAAGGCCTTTGCACGTGGAAAGCTTTAGTCTCAACCCCAGCACACACCAAGTGGGCCCCAGAAGTGGATTTCTGCACCAATTATCTTAGTGTATTCATTTTCTGTAAACCTAGGTTACTAGTTTACTATTTAAACAACTTTTACAGACATATCTTGTACCTCATGACATTTTTCAGATCTGAATTACATACTTTGTGACGGCATGAGTCTCTAAACTCCATTGTTGGGGGTGAGGAGCTCTGCAGCGTCTCGATGATTTAATACAATTCCTTTGTTTTCCATTCAAACACGCTTGTTCTTATCTAAGATGTTTATTCGCGCTTAACTGTGGAGAAGGTGATGATCCGTGACACTCATCACCTTCCTCAACCCATGAACGTGTGCCTGACAACCACCTCCGTTCTATATTAGATTGAATGAATATCTCTTAGATTCCCCAACAGAATCTTCGTGGTATAAGCCGGATTGATGGCAGCATTCATGAGAATCCGGAAAGTCTAAACCTTGTCTGTGGTATTCCGAGTAGGATTCCGGGATTGAATGACTGTGACGTGCTTCAAACTTTAACCTGCTGGGCGTTAGTGACAGACGCAAAAGAGTGATTCTATTCCAGTAGGAGCGGGAACCAACCGGTGATTAGCCGTACTGTGACAGAGTGCGTGAGCATAGTTTTCACTGCGAGGATGGGAAGTAGCCACTGACAACGGTGACACCCTACATAGAGCTTGCCATGGAAGGAACCTGCGTGTGAGAAGAGGATCTCAAGGAAGAGTTGAAGTCAGAGGACAAAGCATCTCCAAAACTCCAACATATTTCCCAGTGCTGCAAATCAAAGTAACATTGTTCCCTCTTTTATCAATTCCAGTAATTTCACTTTTAATCCAAATTAATCCTTGTTGACATCCTAACTAAGACTAATAAAATAAATATTGATTGCTTCAAACCAATAATCTCTGTGGATTCGACCCTTACTCACGTAAGGTATTACTTGGACGACCCAGTACACTTGCTGGTTAGTTGAACGGAATTGTGCCCACTCGTACCAAAAATCCTAAATTCTACAATTCTACAATAAATATATTAATGCTATATTGATGTGATCACAATTTCGTCCACCAAGTTTTTGGCGCCGTTGCCGGGGATTATTGAGTTTGAACAATTGAAAGGTTTATTTTATTTCTTAGATTAGGAATAATTTATTTTTATTTTTATTCTTATTTTTATAAAGTCATTAAATTTTAATAGGATAGTTTCTTTTCAAGAACATCTGCATCAAGTATCATATTTATTCCCAATTGGCTTATATTCTTGATAAGGAAGCACCAATACTTTTGAAAATCTTTTTCAAAAAAATAATTTTTCTTGATTTAATCTTGTGCCAAACTCTAAGTTTGGTGTTTTCTTGTTAATCTTTCTTTAATTTTCGAAAACTTGTCTTGATTTTATAAAAATTTTAAGTTTGGTGTTCTTTCTTGTGTTCTTGGTGCTCTTGTGAATCTTCAAGGTGTTCTTGAGTTTTCTTGTGTTTTGATCTTAAAATTTTTAAGTTTGGTGTTCCTTGGTGTTTTCCCTCCAAAAATTTTCGAAAATAAGGAGCACTAGATCTAAAAATTTTAAGTCTTGTATCTCTTGTGTGTTTTTCTCTTTCTTTATAAAATTCAAAATTCAAAAAAAAATTTTGTTTTCTAACCAATTTTAAAAACTACTTTTTCGAAATTTTTAATATAAAATCCAAATTTCAATTTCAAATTTTTCGAAAATTTTCACAAAGTACTTCAAAATATTTTTACAAATTCCATTTTTATTTATTCCATTATTATAACACAGATAATATCAACATACATATCATCTCTTTTATTCCATTATGGAATTAAATGGGAGTGATCAGTCCAAGAGGACTCTGGGGTCATATGCTAACCCCACTACTGCTTCATATGGGAGTAGTATTTGTATACCCTCCATTGGAGTTAGTAGCTTTGAGCTGAATCCTCAGCTCATTATCATGGTGCAGCAAAACTGCCAGTATTCTGGTCTTCCACATGAAGAACCTACAGAGTTTCTGGCACAATTTCTGCAAATTGCTGATACAGTACATGATAAGGAAGTGGATCAGGATGTCTACAGATTATTACTGTTTCCATTTGCTGTAAAAGATCAAGCTAAGAGGTGGTTAAATAACCAGCCTAAGAACAGCATAAAAACATGGAAACAGCTGTCAGAAAAATTCCTGAATCACTATTTCCCTCCCAAACGGATGACACAGCTAAGGCTAAGCATCCAAGGCTTCAAACAAGGAGATAATGAATCCCTTTATGATGCCTGGGAGAGATACAGAGAGATGCTAAGAAAATGCCCCTCTGAAATGTTTTCAGAATGGGTGCAATTAGACATCTTCTACTATGGGCTTACAGAAAAAGCTCAGATTTCTCTAGACCACTCAGCTGGTGGATCTATACATATGAGAAAAACAATTGAAGAAGCTCAAGAGCTCATTGATACAGTTGCCAGAAATCAGCATCTGTATCTGAACAGTGAATCTTCCGTGAAAGGAGAAGCCAAAACAGTAACTGCAGAACTCAGTCCGGTGGACCAGGCTAATGAATTTAATCAGCAATTAGACTTTCTAACTCAGCAGCTAGCCGAATTTAAGGAAATATTACAGGAAACAAGAATGGCTAACAGAAACATGGAAGTGCAATTAAAGCTGACAGAAAAGCAACTGTCAAAACGAATAGCAGAAGAATGCCAAGCAGTTCAATTAAGAAGTGGGAAAACATTAAATACCTCACTTCAAAGTAGCAAGAAGACAGGAAATGAACAAATGGCTACTAAAAATCCCTCTGAGGACAAGCAGAGCCCAGAGAGGGATAAAGCTGGCGCTGAACGCCCAAACCATGCTCATTCCTGGCGTTCAACGCCAGAAACAAGCATGGATCTGGCGTTGAACGCCCAAAAGAAACATGGTTCTGGCGTTCAAACGCCAGAAACAAGCAGGGAGGTGGCGTTTAACGCCACCCCAGCTTCCACCCCTGGTATTCAAACGCCAGTGGGTGATCAGTCACATACAAGTGCTGATAACAATCCTTCTAAAAAGGCTTCCCAACCCACTTCTGTAGGTAATAAACCTGCAGCAACTAAAGTTGAGGAATACAAAGCCAAAATGCCCTATCCTCAAAAACTCCGCCAAGCGGAACAGGATAAGCAATTTGCCCGCTTTGCAGACTATCTCAGAACTCTTGAAATAAAGATTCCGTTTGCAGAAGCACTTGAGCAAATACCTTCTTATGCTAAGTTCATGAAAGAGATATTAAGTCATAAGAAGGATTGGAGGGAAACTGAAACAGTTTACCTCACTGAAGAATGCAGTACAATCATTCTAAAAAGCTTACCTGAGAAGCTTAAAGATCCTGGGAGCTTTATGATACCATGCACATTAGAAGGTGTTTGTACCAAGCAAGCTTTATGCGATCTTGGGGCAAGTATCAACCTAATACCTGCATCTACTATCAGAAAGCTTGGTTTGACTGAAGAAATCAAACCAACCAGGATATGTCTTCAACTTGCTGATGGCTCCATTAAATACCCATCAGGCGTGATTGAAGACATGATTGTCAAGGTTGGGCCATTTGCCTTTCCTACTGACTTTGTGGTGCTGGAAATGGAGGAGCACAAGAGTGCAACTCTCATTCTAGGAAGACCTTTCCTAGCAACTGGCCGAACCCTCATTGATGTCCAAAAAGGGGAAGTAACCTTAAGAGTCAATGAGGAGGAGTTCAAGTTGAATGTTGTTAAGGCCATGCAACATCCAGACACCCCAAATGACTGCATGAGTGTTGATCTTATTGATTCTCTGGTAAGAGAGGTCAATATGGCTGAGAGTCTCGAATCAGAGCTGGAGGACATCTTTAAAGATGTTCAGCCTGATTTGGAGGAATCAGAGAAGATAATAGAACCTCTGAAAATCCCTCAAGAAGAGGAGAAACCTCCAAAACCCGAGCTCAAACCATTGCCACCATCCCTGAAATATGCATTTCTGGGAGAAGGTGAAACCTTTCCTGTAATTATAAGCTCTACCTTAGAGCCACAGGAAGAGGAAGCACTAATTCAAGTGCTAAGGACGCACAAGACAGCTCTTGGGTGGTCCATTAGTGATCTTAAGGGCATTAGCCCAGCCAGATGCATGCACAAAATCTTGTTGGAGGATGACGCCAAGCCAGTGGTTCAACCACAAAGGCGACTGAACCCAGCTATGAAAGAAGTGGTGCAAAAAGAGGTCACTAAATTACTAGAGGCTGGGATTATTTATCCTATTTCTGACAGCCCCTGGGTGAGCCCTGTTCAAGTTGTCCCTAAGAAGGGTGGCATGACAGTGGTTCATAATGAAAAAAATGAACTGGTTCCTACAAGGACAGTTACAGGGTGGCGTATGTGCATTGATTACAGAAGACTCAATACAGCCACCAGAAAGGATCATTTTCCTTTACCATTCATAGACCAGATGCTAGAAAGACTAGCAGGTCATGAATACTACTGCTTCCTGGATGGATATTCAGGTTATAATCAAATTGCAGTAGATCCCCAGGATCAGGAGAAAACGGCCTTCACATGTCCATCTGGAGTATTTGCATACAGAAGGATGCCATTTGGCCTGTGCAATGCACCTGCAACTTTTCAAAGGTGCATGCTCTCTATTTTCTCTGATATGGTGGAAAAATTTCTGGAAGTCTTCATGGATGACTTTTCAGTATTTGGAGACTCATTCAGCTCCTGCCTTAACCATTTAGCACTTGTTCTGAAAAGATGCCAAGAGACTAACCTGGTTTTAAACTGGGAAAAATGTCACTTTATGGTGACTGAAGGAATTGTCCTTGGGCACAAAATTTCGAACAAGGGGATAGAGGTGGACCAAGCTAAGGTGGAAGTAATTGAAAAATTACCACCACCTGCTAATGTTAAGGCAATCAGAAGCTTTCTGGGACATGCAGGGTTCTATAGGAGGTTTATAAAGGATTTTTCAAAAATCGCCAAACCTCTGAGCAACCTGCTAGCTGCAGACACGCCATTCATCTTTAATGAAGAGTGTCTGCAGGCATTTAAAACTCTGAAAGCTAAATTGGTTACAGCACCAATCATCTCTGCACCAGACTGGACATTACCATTTGAACTAATGTGTGATGCCAGTGACCATGCCATTGGTGCAGTGTTGGGACAAAGGCATGACAAGCTTCTGCATGTCATTTACTATGCCAGCCGTGTGCTAAATGATGCACTGAAGAATTACACAACCACAGAAAAAGAGCTACTTGCAGTGGTTTACGCCATTGACAAATTTAGATCCTACTTAGTAGGATCAAAAGTGATTGTGTACACTGATCATGCTGCTCTTAAATATCTACTCACAAAGCAGGATTCAAAACCCAGACTCATCAGATGGGTGCTGCTTCTGCAAGAGTTTGATATAGAAATAAGAGACAGAAAAGGGACAGAAAATCAAGTAGCAGATCACCTGTCCCGAATAGAACCAGTGGAAGGGGCATCCCTCCCTCTCACTGAAATTTCTGAAACCTTTCCGGATGAGCAATTACTAGCCGTCCAGGAAGTGCCATGGTTTGCAGACATTGCAAACTACAAGGCAGTGAGATTCATACCCAAAGAGTACAGTAAGGTGCAATCAAAGAAATTAATCACAGATGCAAAGTACTATCTTTGGGATGAACCATATCTCTTTAAGAGATGTGCAGACGGAGTAATCCGTAGATGTGTGCCTAAAGAAGAAGCACAGAAGATCCTTTGGCATTGTCATGGATCACAGTATGGAGGACATTTTGGAAGTGAACGAACAGCCACAAGAGTCCTCCAGAGTGGCTTCTACTGGCCTACTCTCTATAAAGATTCCCGAGCATTTGTGCTTAACTGTGATAGTTGCCAGAGATCAGGCAACCTGCCTCACAGTTATGCTATGCCTCAACAAGGAATCTTGGAAATTGAGTTGTTTGATGTATGGGGCATTGACTTCATGGGACCTTTCCCACCATCATACTCAAACACCTATATTCTGGTGGCAGTGGATTATGTATCCAAATGGGTGGAGGCTATTGCAACACCCACTAATGACACTAAAACAGTGTTAAAATTCCTCCAGAAACATATCTTCAGCAGATTTGGTATCCCTAGAGTGTTAATCAGTGATGGGGGTACTCATTTCTGTAATAAACAGCTCTACTCTGCTCTAGTACGTTATGGAGTCAACCACAGAGTGGCTACTCCATATCACCCACAAACCAATGGGCAGGCTGAAGTCTCAAATAGAGAACTTAAAAGAATCCTGGAACGGACTGTAATTAACCGTAGAAAGGATTGGGCAAGAAGCTTGGATGATGCTCTGTGGGCATACAGAACAGCATTTAAGACCCCTATAGGGACCTCTCCATGCCAGCTTGTGTATGGAAAGGCATGTCACTTGCCAGTGGAACTGGAACACAAGGCCTACTGGGCAACCAGATTCCTGAATCTTGATGCCAACTTAGCTGGAGAAAAACGATTGCTCCAGTTAAATGAGCTAGAGGAGTTTAGACTCAATGCTTTTGAAAATGCGAAAATCTACAAGGAAAAAGCAAAAAGATGGCATGATAAGAAATTGTCATCCAGAGTCTTTAAACCAGGACAAAAAGTTCTGCTATTCAACTCTAGGCTCATATTATTCCCTGGGAAGTTAAAATCCCGGTGGAGAGGTCCATATGTGATCACAAGTGTATCACCATATGGATACATAGAACTTCAGGATAGTGACTCTAACAAAAAGTTCATTGTCAATGGACAAAGAGTTAAACACTATCTTGAAGATAATTTCGAGCAAGAATGCTCAAGACTGAGATTACATTGAATATCAGTGTCAGTCCAGCTAATGACATTAAAGAAGCGCTTGCTGGGAGGCAACCCAGCCATTTACAAAGTTTATTTACTGATTAAATAAATTTTCTTTTCTTTACAGGTTTGAGTCCAAGTATCTTCAAAGGTGAATTAGTAATTGATTGAAGTCCCAAGAGTTACAGAGAAATTTGGAAGCTCACTGGCATGAAAAAAAAAAAAGCCAGTAAGAAATACTTTGGGCGTTAAACGCCCAAAAGAAGCACCCACTGGGCGTTCAACGCCAGTAAGGGTAGCCTTCTGGGTGTTAAACGCCAAGAAGAAGCATCTTCTGGGCGTTAAACGCCAGAAAGATGCACCTTCTGGGCGTTTAACGCCAATCTGCTAGCATTCTGGGCGTTTAGAAAAACGCCCAGTAAAGAAGGACCTCCTGGCGTTTAACGCCAGGAAGAAGCATCACATGGGCGTTGAACGCCCAGGAGAAGCAACATGTGGGCGTTAAACGCCCAAACCATGCACCATGTGGGCGTTTAACGCCAGGATGGTGGGAGGAGGTACAATTTCGTTCTTCTTTGCAATTTTTCAAAATTTTTATGTTTCAATTCATGATTTCTTGCATAAACATATTTTAAATTATCACTTTCAATTCCAAAAAGTTTTTATCCTAATTTCTAAAATCCAATGATTGCAAATTTTTTAGATTTATCTTAACCCAAAAAAAAAAACAAATGGCTTTCCAATTCAATCCATCATCTTTTCAAATTTGTTTCCAACACATCTTTAACTCCTTTTAAAATCCTTTTCAAAATTAAAATTTAATTCTATATTTTAAATTTTGATTCATATCTTTTCCTTTTTAAAATTATATCTTTTTCTGATCATATCTTTTAAAATTATATCTTTTATCTTATCTTTTATCTTATCTCTTTCTTATTTTTTTCGAAAATTACCCACCCCCCCTCCCTATATCTTGTGTTCGGCGCCCTCCTCATCATCACCATTCCACATTGCTCTCCTCCTATCCCTCTTCTTTCTTCTCTTTTGCTTGAGGACAAGCAAAGCTCTAAGTTTGGTGTGTTTTCCCGTGATCACAAAAACTATTGTGTCTCTTGATCATGGCCCCTAAAGGGAAACAAACCACCCCAAGAGGAAAGAAAGAAAGCGTTCCAAAGCCACTTTGGAACCAAGGGAAGTTCTTAACTAAAGAACATTCAGACCATTACTACAAGATAATGAGTCATAGATCAGTGATCCCGGAAGTCAGATTTGATCTGAAAGAAGATGAATATCCGGAGATCCAAGAGCAAATTCGGAACAGGAATTGGGAAATTCTGGCCAATCCTGAAACGAAAGTGGGGAAGAACATGGTTTAGGAATTTTATGCTAATCTATGGCAGACAGAAAGGCAAAGAATCATTGGAGCTGCTATCTTTGACCATAAGACAGTGGTCAGAGGAAAAATCATTCATACCCATTCTGACAGGATCAGGGAGATATTCAAGATCCCTCAACTGAAAGATGACCCAGACTCCATTAATAGGAGAATGATAAGGGTCAATAAAGGGCTGGATAAGGTTCTGGAGGACATATGCATCCCTGGAGCCAAGTGGACTACCAGTACAACTGGCATCCCAGTTCAACTCAAAAGAGAAGATCTAAAACCAGTAGCCAGAGGCTGGCTGGACTTTATTTGTCGTTCCATATTGCCCACCAGCAACCATTCTGAAGTTACCATCAAAAGAGCTGTCATGATTCACTGCATCATGATGGGAAAAGAAGTGGAAGTCCATCAGCTGATCTCCTGTGAGCTATATAAAATAGCAAACAGGAATTCTAAGGACGCCAAATTGGCTTATCCAAGCCTAGTTTCTATGCTTTGCAAAGATGCTGGAGTAAAGATGGGAATAACTGAATATATCCCAATTGAAAAGCCCATTACTGGAACATCAATGATCAGACAACAGCAGCAAGAGGATCCTGTCAGAAGGAGAGCACAAGAAGCCCTCCCAGAACTGCCCCAATTCGAATATTGGGAACAGCTTGAGGCTTCTGTTTCCAGATTGCAAGAAGCTATGAATCAAATAAAGGAAGAACAGAATAATCAAGGTAGCATGATTTGCAAACTGCTCAAGGAACAGGAGGAGCAAGGGCGTGATCTAAGGGAGCTAAAGCGCCAAAAATTAATCCTTGAACCACACCCAAAAGAATTAGAGGAGCATCCACTCCTCAAAACAACAGGTTGTTGAGTTCCAATTTTTCTGTTTTAACTTAGCAGAGATTATTCCCTTTAGAAATTAACCTTAGAAGATATTTAGTAGTAATTAGGATGTCTATTTTGATTTTATTTCCAATTAAGTTATAATTTATTTTTCTCATCATCACTAGGCATGAATAAAGTAGTAGATTTTCTTTTAGAATAAAGAAGTAATTTATATTTTTCGAGTTCTTAATAAATAAAATTATAATTAATTATATGTGGTGGCAATACTTTTTGTTCTCTGAATGAATGCTTGAACAGTGCATAAGATGTACTTTGAATTTGATGAATATTGGCTCCTGAAAGGACAAAGAACACGAAAAATATTGTTGAGGATCTGAAAAATCATGAAATTAATTCTTGAAGCAAGAAAAAGCAGTTCAAAAAAAAAATGGCGAAAATTTTAGCAAAGATCCAAGGCTTTGAGCATTAATGGATAGGAGGGCCCAAGGAAATAAAATCCAGGCCTAAGCGGCTAAATCAAGCTGTCCCTAACCATGTGCTTGTGTCATGAAGGTCCAAATGAAAAGCTTGAGACTGAATGGTTAAAGTCGTGATCCAAAGCTAAAGAGTGTGCTTAAGAGCTCTGGACACCACTAACTGGGGACTTTAGCAAAGCTGAGTCACAATCTGAAAAGGTTCACCCAGTTATGTGTCTGTGGCATTTGTGTATCCGGTGGTAATACTGGAAGACAAAGTGCTTAAGGCCACAGCCAAGACTCATAAACTGACTGTGTTCAAGAATCAACATACTACACTAGGAGAATCAACAATACTATCTGAATTCTGAGTTCCTAAGGATGCCAATCATTCTGAAAATTTAAAGATACAGGGAGATGCCAAAACTGTTCAGAGACAAAAAGCTACAAGCCCCGCTCATCTAATAAGAATCTGAGCTTCATTTAAAACTCGAGAATATTATTATTTCTTTATTTCTATTAGAACCTATTTTATTCATCTAGTTGCTTGAGGACAAGCAACAGTTTAAGTTTGGTGTTGTGATGAGCGGATATTTTATACGCTTTTTGGGGGTAATTTCATGTAGATTTTAGCATGTTTCAGTTAGTTTTTAGTAGAATAATATTAGTTTTTAGGCAAAAATCATATTTCTGGACTTCACTATGAGTTTGTGTGTTTTTCTGTGATTTCAGGTATTTTCTGGCTGAAATTGAGGGAGCTGAGCAAAAATCTGACTTAGGCTGAAAAAGGACTGCTGATGCTGTTGGACCCTGACCTCCCTGCACTCGAAATGGATTTTCTGGAGCTACAGGAGTCCAATTGGCGCGCTCTCAACGGCGTTGGAAAGTAGACATCCAGGGCTTTCCAGCAATATATAATAGTCCATACTTTGAGCGAGGATAGACGACGTAACTTGGCGTTAATCGCCAAGTTCATGCTGCTGTCTGGAGTTAAACGCCAGAAAAACGTCATTATCCGGAGTTGAACGCCCAAAACACGTCATAACCTGAAGTTTGACGCCAAGAAAGGCCTTTGCACGTGGAAAGCTTTAGTCTCAGCCCCAGCACACACCAAGTGGGCCCCAGAAGTGGATTTCTGCACCAATTATCTTAGTGTATTCATTTTCTGTAAACCTAGGTTACTAGTTTACTATTTAAACAACGTTTACAGACATATCTTGTACCTCATGACATTTTTCAGATCTGAATTACATACTTTGTGACGGCATGAGTCTCTAAACTCCATTGTTGGGGGTGAGGAGCTCTGCAGCGTCTCGATGATTTAATACAATTCCTTTGTTTTCCATTCAAACACGCTTGTTCTTATCTAAGATGTTTATTCGCGCTTAACTGTGGAGAAGGTGATGATCCGTGACACTCATCACCTTCCTCAACCCATGAACGTGTGCCTGACAACCACCTCCATTCTATATCAGATTGAATGAATATCTCTTAGATTCCCCAACAGAATCTTCGTGGTATAAGCCGGATTGATGGCAGCATTCATGAGAATCCAGAAAGTCTAAACCTTGTCTGTGGTATTCCGAGTAGGATTCCGGGATTGAATGACTGTGACGTGCTTCAAACTTTAACCTGCTGGGCGTTAGTGACAGACGCAAAAGAGTGATTCTATTCCAGTAGGAGCGGGAACCAACCGGTGATTAGCCGTACTGTGACAGAGTGCGTGAGCATAGTTTTCACTGCGAGGATGGGAAGTAGCCACTGACAACGGTGACACCCTACATAGAGCTTGCCATGGAAGGAACCTGCGTGTGAGAAGAGGATCTCAAGGAAGCGTTGAAGTCAGAGGACAAAGCATCTCCAAAACTCCAACATATTTCCCAGTGCTGCAAATCAAAGTAACATTGTTCCCTCTTTTATCAATTCCAGTAATTTCACTTTTAATCCAAATTAATCCTTGTTGACATCCTAACTAAGACTAATAAAATAAATATTGATTGCTTCAAACCAATAATCTCTGTGGATTCGACCCTTACTCACGTAAGGTATTACTTGGACGACCCAGTACACTTGCTGGTTAGTTGAACGGAATTGTGCCCACTCGTACCAAAAATCCTAAATTCTACAATTCTATAATAAATATATTAATGCTATATTGATGTGATCACAATTTCGTCCACCAGGCACCGTCTCTAATTGTACCACGGTGAGCAAAGAAAGAACTCCAAGGAATTTGAAGTATTCCTCTTGAGGGATGCACCTCTTGAACAAGAACTTTGAGCCATCGAAAGTCCAACTTAAGGACGGTAAACAAAAGTGCTAGGTGGGAGACACCCCACCATGGTAAGATCTTCCTTTGTATATAGCCATTGCATCATTCTTTGATTAACACTAGCTTAACACTGGACTTCATATTTGATAGTTAGATTTCACTCCTAATTCTACTCCATTTGTTGAGTTCATTGGTAGTTTATCAAGTTAACACGCCTTACTATAGTACTGAAGTGGCTGTTTGGGAGGTGGGAATGTCATAAAGGGTGCAAAATCCTGCAAAATTTTGAAAAATCACCCTTCTGCGCGTGCGCGCATCTGGCGCGTGCGCGCTCGTGACGCATTTGCCGACAACCGACGCGAGCGCGCACACTGCGCAGACGCGTCGGTTGCGGAAAACACCCCCATATATTCTACCCGAGAGTTGCGCCCACACCAAGCCAGCCCCATGCCGGAAGCCTAGGCAACTCGCGCGTGCGCGCACACGACGCGTACGCGCGCTTGGGCGAAACCTACAGCTCGACGCGTTAGCGCACTGTGCGCGCTCGCGTCGACCCCTTTTGTCGCACCCATGGTACATATTCCAGAGAGTTAAGCCAACCTCGGGCCCGCACTAAGCCACCAGCCCAGCACAACTGCCGCGTGCGCGCACCTAGCGCGCGCGTCCATACACCACCAACACAAGGTGCGCGTGCGCGCCTTTGCCGCGCCCGCGTCCCTGGTTCTGCACTTTCCTCTAGGCCACTCCACAGAGAGTTAGGCCCACCCCAGGCCAATATCATGCCTGGGGCATGCTCCCTCTGCCGCGTGCGCGCACAGTGCGCGTGCGCGCCAACTTCAGGTACATATTCCAGAGAGTTGTGCCTCCTCTAAGCCACCATAGCCGCCTCCGAGCTTGTCTAATATGAAACAAAGTTCGTTCTATTTCCGGATCAAAAGGGACTAAGCTCGGATTCGGTTGTGAACGCGTCATGCAATGAAGGGGAAATGAAATTCATGGTAGCGATGAGGGGTTAGTCACTTGAACAATTTACAATGAAATGTAACTATGTACATATGCATACACTCAATCCAAACAATAACATGGCACACTAGGCAAATTCCCTGGCAACGGCGCCATTTTGATAAATGAATTTTTGCCGGTATAGAAATTATCAAGTAATCAATCATAGTATAGTCTAAACCGACGCAAAATCCATCATCAAACAAATCTACAATCTACAATCAAGAGTATTAGTCCCGAGTCGTCCTCCCTTGGAATTGCCAAAATGTGCATCTTATTGAGTAGAAAGATTTGTTAAGGTTCTTTGAAAGTTTTAGCAACGTAATAGGAAACAAGCAATCAATCATTAAAGGACTTGGCTTAGGGTTGGCAATTGAATGCATATCCTTATAGTTCTTTCAATGAAGATAACAATTAGGCCATGCCTCATTTAGTCATCCCCTAGATATAGAGGAAAGTCAAATGAAGGTAATCAACTTGAGTCACAAGTCCTAGCTTCACCTCATGGGAGTCTAGCTTTAGTGCACTCCAAGTCAATTGGCAATCCCTAATTCCAAATCAACAATTGACACGACTATTCAATTTCTTCTAATGATCCAACCCTATGCCAAGTGAAAATTTTCTACTCCATAACTAGTGTTGACATTTTATCAAACATGTGATGAGCAAGAAAGAAAGTCATAGTAAAATGAGAAGAAAAGTAGAATTAAAGGTATTGCAACACAAGGAATCAACAACAAATGTCAAAGATCAACAATGAGAATCAAAATCTCAAAGTATTCATGGAATCCCAAAATCATAGAGTTGAATCCTAGATCTAAGGGATTTTAGCAATTACAACTACAACTTGAAATTGGAGAAGGAAATCTATTACATGAACAAAGTAAAGTGAGAATTGCAATAGATCTCACCAAAGAGTGGTTGACAATTCAGAATTTTGGTGAAGAAAAACCCTAGTAAGAGCTTGAGATCTCTCTCTCCTCCTCCCAAGAGTGTAACTCACTATCCCTCAAAAATATCTAAAACTAGAAAATGAACTAAGTGTCTTTGACCCTTGCTCCCCTGGTCTTCTTAAACTTTTCCCGCCAATACACTCCCCAAAAATTAGGATCTCCAACCAACTCCACGCCTGAGTCACGTGACTTCTAAAAAAATCACATTCGAACATCGGCGCGTACGCGCAAGGTACGCGCGCGCGCCATGGATGCATTTTGGAGTGTACGCGGAGGCGAGACGTACGCGTGCGCGCCCAAGAGGATCATGGCTTACCCGCTACGCAAGCCGACTCGTGGCTTGACTTTTGGCTTCGGCTTCTAGTTATTCCATCCACGCGGACGCGTTAAGTGCGCGCACGCGCCCATGTCGAGATTCCCAAGGCTTGATTCTCTTGCTCCCTTCCTTTGCTCCCATCTTCCTTCTCTCTTCCGGTCCACTCCTGCCCTGTATTCTGGAACCACTTAATACACGGGTCATGGCATCGAATGGCATCGAGAGAGAGGATTAGAAATGTATCTATTTTAGTGCAAAATAAGTATGTTTTCATCCATGGTGCAAAACTAAGAAAGGAATGCAAATCCTTGTATTTTTATACAGAAAGTGTGTGAAATCATTGATAAACCCTTGAAATTAGCACAAGATAAACCCTCAAAATGGGGTTTGTCACTAGGTGGGAGACAACCCACCACGGTATGATCGTTCCTCTTCTTCTCCTTCTCTTCCCTCATCTATAACTCTTCTCCATACTACTGCTTATATCTTGCACCTCATCTACATACTGCATTTACATAAAAAAATTACGCGACGCGACTGCATCATTGACGCGTCCACGTCGTAGGTGGTTTGGAAAGATTAAGAAACGAACAGAGAGTCACGCAGGAGCATGGCTGGAGGCGTGCCTTTAGCACAAATCATCACACGCGACCGCATCGTTGACGCATCCGCGTCAAGTGAAAACATGGCATCCCACGCGTCCGCGTCACTCACGTGGCCGCGTGCCCTGGAATTCGACGTAAAAAGGGTCCACGACCGAAAGTTGCGCTAGAGTGGTGCTGGATTAGTGCTGAACACACAAATTCTTCCCATGCGGACGCATGCCTCACGCGTCCGCGTCATATCCTTCTAATGGCCACTCACACGAAAGCATGACCCACACAATCGCGTCACCCAAAATTTGGCAAAAATAAAAATTCGAACAGAGAGTTGTGCGAGCGCGAGGCTGCCCTCGCACCAGTAGCATAACATGTGTCACGCGACCGCGTGACCGACGCATTCGCGTCGATTCACTTAATGTGCATTCACGCGAACGCGTCACTCACGCGTCCGCGTCGCTTGCGCCGCACAGCTTATCCTAATTTGCCACACATCTTATCTTTCTTTTCCCCAAGTCCTAATTTGCCGCACATCTTATCCTAAATTGTTTGACAATTATATTTTTAAAAGGTTGCTTGCATGTTTAATTTATTATTTTCATTAGATTATTTACCATGCCTGCTATGTTTTTGTGAAAAAGCCCATATGGCATCATGCACTTTTCTACATTATTCTATTCTACTATTCAATGCCTGTTTTTTACAAATTCCCTTTACTATTGTATTAATTGAATTTAATTGTCAATACAAACGTGATAGTTTGGTACGAAGTGATGCTTGATCTATGCTACTCATGCCCTTGCCGGCATGCCAATAAACATCTTGCATCTACTTACCCTACCCTGCACTTGTTCTATTCCATTTGATGAACTTTTCACATGTTGTCATGACCATGTGTTCCCTTCATTTATCTTTACCGTGCATTGACTATCACTCACTCAACCCTCTTCCTTGCTTTATCTCTTTAAATTTAATTTACTTTCTCTTCCCTTTTTCAGAAAGGCCACTAAGAAAGGCAAAGAGAAAGCTACCCCCAAACCCACAGCAAGGAAAGGAACAAAAAGAGCATTGGTGGCAGAACCTTCTTCAACTGCAGTCAAGCCCTAAACAAAAAGAATTAAAAGGATCATAAAGGTTGATGAAAAGGAGAGAGCTTTCCCAGCAAAGGACACTGCACAATTCTCGAATCGCTACTGTGAGTAGATGTTTCCTATTCTGACAGCTCGAAATTACAACAACGAATACCTTCTCATCCTTCCGCCTTGTATTGTCACCTTTGTTGAGCCGCAAATTTCACAAAGAAACTGGGGATTTTTACAGAGACAGCCACGACAGGTCAATCTTTCTTGGGTAGTTGAGTTCTACTCCAACTTCCACCTGCCAACCTTGCAGTCTGTCTATATACGTCAGAAGCAAGTCTCTATTACAGAAGAAGCCATTCAGTGAGCCTTAGATCTTCCACCTGCTCCAGAAGGATTGGACGCCTTTCAGAAAGCCACAATCAAGCGCCAGACATACACCTTTGACAGGGACACTGTTCTTAGAGTTATCACTCAACCTGGCAGCAAATGAATCTTTGGATACTATCGTTCCCGTCCTAAGGGCATCTCGGCTTCCACACTTACCTTAAAGGCTAACGTTTGGGCACAGATTATGTCCCATTACGTCTTCCCGAGTACTCAAGAGTCCTCCTTCACCGCAGACATGGCTGTTCTACTATGGTGCATCCTCACAGACCATCCTCTTAATTTACCAAGACATATCCGGAATGCTATGGAACACGTGCAGATCGCGGGCAACCTACCTTTCTCCGCCTTGGTCTCTGATCTTATCTTAACAGCCGGAGTCTCCTACAGAGCTGGAGACACCAAAGCCATACTTCCTCGGGATGATCAATACGTTCCCAATGGGAGATATCTCAGGCAACCACTTGCCACTACCAGCCAGTCCACAGAGGATGTTGCGGTTCCTCCACCATCTACTAGTCAGCTGCTGCATCAAATACTGAGGCAGTTGGACCAACAAGAAAAGAAAGCAAAGCTCCGAGAGCACCGCAACCACCACCGTTTCAAATACCTCAAGGAGCTACTCACAGGCAATCACAGACCTGGCGACGACCCAGGCACTCCGGACTCCACTTCTTTCACCAGCACAGGGAGCCACGACGGTCCCGACTGTGGAGACACTGCCACCAGCCCACCACTGTTCCTGACAGATGGCACCGAGGACGGTGCAAATCCTTAAGTGTGGAGAGGTCAGTCAGTACCTGACTTTTGAAGGTAATTTTTCTTCCCTAAACACCAATAAATTAGGATATTTAGTTAGTTTTTCTTTTGTAGAATAGGATAAATTGCATAGTAATAAATTAGTTGCATGCATGTTCTACTTGATTGAAAAGAACATGCATGCAACTAATCTATTACTATGCAATTTATCCTATTCTACAAAAGAAAAACTAATTAAATATCCTAATTTATTGGTGTTTAGGGAAGAAAAATTACCTCCGGAAGTCAGGTACTGACCGACCTCCCCACACTTAAGGATTTGCACCGTCCTCGATGCCATTTGTCAAGAACAGTGGTGGGCTGGTGGCAGTGTCTCCACAGTAGGGACTATCGTGGCTCCCTGTGCTGGTGAAAGAAGTGGAGTCCGCAGCGCCTGGGTCGTCGCCAGGTCTGTGATTGCCTGTGAGTAGCTCCTTGAGGTATTTGAAACGGCGGTGGTTGTGGCACTCTCAAAGCTTTGCTTTCTTTTCTTGTTGGTCCAACCGCATCAGTATTTGATGCAGCAGCTGACTAGTAGATGGTGGAGGAACCGCAGCATCCTCTGTGGACTGGCTGGTAGTGGCAAGTGGTTGCCTGAGATATCTCCCGCTGGGGACGTACTGATCATCCCGAGGAAGTATGGCTTTGGTGTCTCCAGCTCTGTAGGAGACTCCAGCTGCTGAGATAATAAATTGAACATGCAAGCAACTCTTTAAAAATATAATTGCCAAACAATTTGGCAACAACCCATAATGACCAAATAAATTTCAACACCAATAAAAAAGAAAGAAAAAGAAAACATATGCAATGAAAGTAAAAAGAAAAAGAAAGGAAGAAGAAAACATAAATAAAGAAGAAGAATAGAAAAGTAAGGAGGGAAGAAGAAAAGAAAAACCTTGATAATGGTGGTGAGAGAGAGAAAAAGTAGAAAGTGAGAAGGAGGGAAGAAGGAAGAAAGGGGAAGAAAGAAAGAAGGAGGGAAAAGAAAAAGTAGGATTTGGGGAAGAGAAAGATAAGATGTGTGGCAAATTAGGATAAGCTGTGCAACGCAAGTGACGCGGACGCGTGAGTGACGCGTTCGCGCGAATGCGCATTAAGTGAATCGACGCGGACGCGTCGGTCACGTGGTCGTGTGACACATGTTATGCTACTGGCGCGAGGGCAGCCTCGCGCTCGCACAACTCTCTTTTCAAATTTTTATTTTTGCCAAAATTTAGGTGACGCGATCTGGTGCACGAAATTGTAATCACACTTTTGCAATTCCGCACAACTAACCAGCAAGTGCACTGGGTCATCCAAGTAATACCTTACGTGAGTAAGGGTCGATACCATGGAGATTGTCGGCTTGAAGCAACCTATGGTTATCTTGTAAATCTTAGTCAGGATATCAATAATTATCAGGTTTGATTGTGAAAAGTAAAAGAACATGAAATAAGTACTCGTTTTGCAATAATGGAGAATAGGTTGAGGTTTTGGAGATGCTCTATCTTCTGAATCTCTGCTTTCATACTGTCTTCTTCTTCATGCACGCAAGGCTCCTTCCATGGCAAGCTGTATGTAGGGTTTCACCGTTGTCAATGGCTACCTCCCATCCTCTCAGTGAAAATGTTCAACGCGCTCTGTCACAGCACGGCTATTCATCTGTCAATTCTCAATCAGGTCGGAATAGAATCCAGTGATTCTTTTGCGTCTGTCACTAACGCCCAGCCCTCAGGAGTTTGAAGCTCGTCACAGTCATTCAATCCTTGAATCCTACTCAGAATACCACAAACAAGGTTTAGACCTTCCGGATTCTCTTGAATGCCGCCATCAATTCTAGCTTATACCACGAAGATTCTGATTAAAGAATCCAAGAGATATTCACTCAATCTAAAGTAGAAAGGAGGTGGTTGTCAGGCACACGTTCATAAGCAAGAATGATGATGAGTGTCACGAATCATCACATTCATCAAGTTGAAGAACAAGTGATATCTTAGAATAGAAGCAAGCGTGATTGAATGAAAAATAGTAGTAATTGCATTAATCCATCAAGACACAGCAGAGCTCCTCACCCCCAACCATGGGGTTTAGAGACTCATACTGTAGAAGATACAATGAGAAACATGTAAAGTGTCATAAGGTAGAGATACAATGTCAAAAGATCCTATTAATAGTGAACTAGTAACCTAGGGTATACAGAAATGAGTAAATGACGTAAAAATCCACTTCCGGGGTCCACTTGGTGTGTGCTTGGGCTGAGCATTGAAGCTTTTATGTGTAGAGACTTTTTCTGGAGTTAAACGCCAGCTTTTATGCCAGTTTGGGCGTTTAACTCCAATTCTTATGCCAGTTCCGGCGTTAAACGCTGGGAATTCTGAAGCTGATTTGCAACGCCGGTTTGGGCCATCAAATCTCAAGCAAAGTATGAATTATTATATATTGCGGGAAAGCCCAGGATGTCTACTTTCCAACGCCGTTAAGAGCGCGCCAATTGGGCTTCTGTAGCTCCAGAAAATCCATTTCGAGTGCAGGGATGTCAGAATCCAACAGCATCTGCAGTCCTTTTTAGCCTCTGAATCAGATTTTTGCTCAGGTCCCTCAATTTCAGCTAGAAAATACCTGAAATCACAGAAAAACACACAAACTCATAGTAAAATCCAGAAAAGTGAATTTTAAATAAAAACTAATAAAACTATAATAAAAACTAACTAAAATATACTAAAAACATACTAAAAACAATGCCAAAAAGCGTATAAATTATCCGCTCATCACAACACCAAACTTAAAATGTTGCTTGTCCCCAAGCAACTGAAAATCAAAATAGAATAAAAAGAAGAGAATATACTATAGACTCAAAAATATCAAAGAAACTTAGCTCTAATTAGATGAGCGGGACTAGTAGCTTTTTGCTTCTGAACAGTTTTGGCATCTCACTTTATCCTTTGAAGTTTAGAATGATTGGCATCTATAGGAACTCAGAACTCAGATAGTGTTATTGATTCTCCTGGTTAAATATGATGATTCTTGAACATAGCTACTTTGTGAGTCTTGGCTGTGGCCCAAAGCACTTTGTCTTCCAATATTACCACCGGATACATTCATGCCACAGACACATATTTGGGTGAACCTTTTCAGATTGTGACTCAGCTTTGCTAGAGTCCCCAATTAGAGGTGTCCAGGGTTCTTAAGCACACTCTTTTTGCCTTGGATCACAACTTTATTATTTTTTCTTTTCTCATTTTTTTTCCAATTTTTTTTCACTGCTTTTTCTTGCTTCAAGAATCAATTTGATGATTTTTCAGATCCTCAATAACATTTCTCCTTTTCCCTCATTCTTTCAAGAGCCAATAATTTTAACATTCTTAAAACAACAAATTCAAAAGACATATGCACTGTTCAAGCATTCATTCAGAAAACAAAAAGTATTGTCACCACATCAAACTAATTCAACTAGTTTCAAAGATGGATTCGAAATCCTGTACTTCTTGTTCTTTTGTGATTAAAGCATTTTTCATTTAAGAGAGGTGATGGATTCATAGGACATTCATAGCTTTAAGACATGAACCTTAAATTTTATTAATTATGAATTAAGAACAAGACTCAAAAATAGATATAAGATAAGACTAATAGTAATAGAAAACAAAAATTCAAATAGGCTCCTAATGATAGAGGTTATCACAGAGTTAGGACTCAACATCCTTGATTTTGAGAAGTGGATGCTCCCTCAACTTGCGGGGAGAACTTTTGGCGTTTCAAATCTTGAAGTTCACGTCCCTGCTTCTCTTGTTCCTTCAGCAATTTGCAGAGCATGCAGTTCTGATTCTGCTGTTCTTACTTAAGTTGTTCCATAGTTTCTTGCAATTTGGTGATAGATGCTTCTAGGCTGGACCAGTAGTCAATTTCAGGAAATTCAGGGAGGAACTCTTGCACCCTCTTTTTGATAGAGTTGTCTTGCATTTGTCCTTCCATTGATTTCTTGGTGATTGGATGTTCAATTGGTATGAATTCATCTACTCCCATCTTCACCCCAGCCTCTTTACAGAGCAAGGAGATCAAGCTTGGGTAAGCCAGTTTGGCTTCAGTGGAATTCTTGTTTGCAATTGTGTAGATCTCACAAGCAATCAGATGATGAACCTCCACTTCTCTTCCAAGCATAATGCAATGAATCATTACTGCTCTCTTGATAGTGACCTCAGAATAGTTGCTAGTGGGTAATATGGAATGCCCAATAAAGTCTAGCTAGCCTCTTGCAATTGGTTTGAGGTCTCCCCTCTTGAGTTGGTTTGGGACAACTTTTGAATTGGTTATCCACTTAGTTCCAGGGAGGCAAATGTCCTCTAGAACATGATCCAACCCATTATCTGCTCTCACCATTCTCCTATTAAAGGATTCAGGATCATCTTGCAGTTGAGGCAATTTGAAGACCTCTTTTATTTTGTCCAGATGGAAGTAGATAACTTTCCCTCTGACCATGGTTCTGTAAGTATGGAAAGCAGTTTCAGTCATTCTCTGCTTATCTGTCAGCCACAGATTTGAGTAGAATTCCTGAACCATATTTCTTCCAACCTTTATCTCAGGATTGGTTAGAACTTCCCATCCTCTGTTTCGAATTTACTCTTGGATCCCCGGATATTTATCTTCTTTTAGATCGAATTTGACTTCCGGGATCACTGACCTCAAACCCATTATTTTGTGATAATGGTCTTCATGTTCTTTGGTTAAGAACTTCTCTTGATTTCAAAGACTCTTTGGATTATTCTCTTTCTTGCCTCTTAAATTGGTTTGTTTTCCCTTAGGAGCCATGATCTTGATGAATCTTGGCTTAGTGATCACGGAAAAGCACACCAAACTTAGAGGTTTGCTTGTCCTCAAGCAAAAGAAAGGAAAGAGGAGAGGGATGAGGAGAGCAAATTCGAATGGTGGGGAGAAAGGGGTGGCCGAACGTGTATTTATAAGGGAGGGGGAGAGCTTTCAAAAATTTTTGAACGAGACTTGAGAAGATATGGAAAGAATTTGAGAAAAATTTGAGTTTTTGAAGAAGATTTGGGAAGGATTTGAGAGAGATTTGAAGAATGATTTTAATTTTTGAAAATTTGGAGGTGAATGATGAAAGTTTGAAATGTGTTTATGTAGAAAATTATGGATCAAAACAGGAAAGTTTGAAAAATTTTTGATTAGAAAGCGAAATCTCCGTCCCCCACCTTTCTGGCGTTAAATGCCCAGAATGGTATCCATTCTGGCGTTTAACGCCCAAATGCTAACCTGGCTGGCGTTAAACGCCAGAATCCCCTTCATCACTGGGCGTTTTGCTAAACGCCCAGGATGCTGCACACCTCCATTCTAGGCGTTTAACGCCCAAAGTACCCTTTATTGGCATTTTTTCGCCAGCAAGCTCTTTTTCTCTGCTTTTTGCACTGAATCCTTTTGTAACTCTGTGAATTCCTTCAATTTTGATATTTGCCCTTTGAGAATATATATCAAACTATGATTAAACAAAACAGATAACCTGCTAATGACTGGGTTGCCTCCCAGCAAGCGCTTCTTTATTGTCTTTAGTTGGACCTTCACTGAGGATCATTCCAGCCTCAGTTTTGAGCATTCTTGCTCAAAATTGCTTTCAAGATAATGCTTGATCCTCTGTCCATTAACAATGAACTTTTGTCAGAATCAATATCCTGAAGCTCAACATATCCATATGGTGACACTCCTATAATCACATACGGACCCCTCCACCAGGATTTAAGTTTTCCTGGGAATAGTTTGAGCCTAGAGTTGAAGAGCAAAACTTTTTGTCCTGGCTCAAAGACTCTGGATGACAACTTCCTGTCATGCCACTTCTTAGCCTTTTCCTTATAAATTTTTGCATTTTCAAAGGCATTGAGTCTGAATTCCTCTAGCTTATTTAGCTGGAGCAATCTTTTTTCACCAGCTAACTTAGCATCCATGTTAAGGAATCTGGTTGTCCAGTAGGCTTTATGTTCCAGTTCCACGGGCAGATGACAGGCCTTGCCATACACAAGTTGGTATGGAGAGGTTCCTATTGGAGTCTTGAATGCTGTTCTGTATGCCCACAGAGCATCATCCAAGCTCTTTGCCCAATCCTTTCTACGGGCAATTACAGTCCGTTCTAGGATTCTCTTTAGCTCTCTATTAGAGACTTCAGCTTGCCCATTTGTCTGTGAATGATACGGGGTTGCCAATTTGTGACTAATTCCATATCGGACCATAGCAGAGTAGAGCTGTTTATTGCAGAAATGAGTACCCCCATCACTGATTAGGACTCTGGGAACACCAAATCTGCTGAAGATGTGTTTCTAGAGGAATTTTAGCACGGTCTTAGTATCATTAGTGGGTGTAGCAATAGCTTCTACCCACTTAGATACATAGTCCACTGCCACCAGAATGTAAGTGTTTGAGTATGATGGTGGGAACGGACCCATGAAGTCAATCCCCCATACATCAAACAATTCGATCTCTAAGATCCCTTGTTGAGGCATGGCGTATCCGTAAGGCAAGTTACCAGCTCTTTGGCAACTGTCACAGTTACGCACAAACTCTCGGGCATCTCTATAGAGAGTAGGCCAGTAGAAGCCACATTGGAGGACTTTAGTGGCTGTTCGCTCACTTCCAAAATGTCCCCCATACTGTGATCCATGGCAGTGCCATAGGATCCTTTGTGCTTCCTCTCTGGGTACACATCTGCGGATCATTCCGTCTGCACATCTCTTAAAGAGATATGGCTCATCCCATAGGTAGTACTTGGCATCTGAAATTAATTTCTTTCTTTGCACCCTGCTGTACTCCTGGGGTATGAACCTCACAGCTTTGTAATTTGCAATATCTGCAAACCATGGAGCTTCCTGAATGGCAAAGAGTTGCTCATCTGGGAAAGTCTCAGAGATCTCAGTAGAAGGGAGGGACGCCCCAGCTACTGGTTCTATTCGGGACAGATGATCAGCTACTTGGTTCTCTGTCCATTTTCTGTCTCTTATTTCTATATCAAACTCTTGCAGAAGCAACACCCATCTTATGAGCCTGGGTTTTGAATCCTGCTTTGTGAGTAAGTACTTAAGAGCAGCATGGTCAGTGTACACAATCACCTTTGATCCCACTAGATAGGATCTAAACTTGTCAATGGCATAGACCACTGCAAGTAACTCTTTTTCTGTGGTTGTGTAGTTCCTCTGTGCATCATTTAGAACACGGCTGGCATAATAAATGACGTGCAGAAGCTTGTTATGCCTCTGTCCCAACACTGCACCAATGGCATGGTCACTGGCATCACACATTAGTTCGAATGGCAATGTCCAGTCTGGTGCAGAGATGACTGGTGCTGTGACCAGCTTGGCTTTCAGGGTCTCAAATGCCTGCAGACACTGTGTGTCAAACACAAATGGTGTGTCGGCCGCTAGCAGGTTGCTCAAAGGTTTAGCAATTTTCAAAAAATCCTGTATAAACCTTCTGTAGAATCCTGCATGTCCCAAAAAGCTTCTGATTGCTTTAACATTGGCAGGTGGTGGTAATTTTTCAATTACCTCTACCTTTGCCTTATCCACCTCTATTCCCTTGCTTGAAATTTTGTGCCCAAGGACAATTCCTTCAGTCACCATAAAGTGACATTTCTCCCAGTTTAAAATCAGGTTAGTCTCTTGGCACCTTTTCAGGACAAATGCTAGGTGGTTAAGATAGGAGCTGAATGAGTCTCCATATACAGAGAAGTCATCCAAGAAGACTTCCAGGAATTTCTCCACCATATCAGAGAAGATGGATAGCATGCATCTCTGAAAGGTTGCAGGAGCATTACATAGACCAAAAGGCATCCTCCTGTAGGCAAGCACACCAGAAGGGCAAGTGAATGCTATTTTCTCTTGGTCTTGAGAATCTACTGCAATTTGGTTGTAACCTGAATAGCCATCCAAAAAGCAGTAATAATCATGACCAGCTAGTCTTTCTAGCATTTGGTCTATGAACGGTAAAGGAAAATGATCCTTTCTGGTGGCTGTATTGAGCCTTCTGTAGTCAATACACATATGCCACCCTGTGACTGTTCTTGTAGGAACCAGTTCATTTTTTTCATTATGAATTACTGTCATGCCTCCCTTCTTGGGGACAACTTGGACAGGGCTCACCCAGGGGCTATCAGAAATAGGATAAATAATCCCAGCCTCTAGTAATTTAGTGACCTCCTTCTGCACCACCTCCTTCATGGCTGGATTTAGCCGCCTTTGTGGTTGGACCACTGGATTGGCATTATCCTCCAATAGGATCTTGTGCATGCATCTTGCTGGGCTAATGCCTTTAAGATCACTTATGGACCACCCATGAGCTGTCTTGTGTGTCCTTAGCACTTGAATCAGTACTTCCTCTTCCTGTGGATTTAAAGCAGAGCTTATGATTACAGGAAGGGTATCACCTTCTCCCAAAAATGCATATTTCAGGGATGGTGGTAATGGTTTGAGCTCGGGTTTGGGAGGTTTCTCCTCTTCCTGAGGGATTTTCAGAGGTTCTATTATTCTCTCTGATTCCTCCAAATCAGGCTGAACATCTTTAAAGATGTCCTCTAGCTCTGATTCGAGACTCTCAGTCATATTGATCTCTTCCACCAAAGAGTCAATAATGTCAGCGCCCATGCAGTCATTTGATGTGTCTGGATGATGCATAGCTTTTACAGCATTCAACTTGAACTCATCCTCATTGACTCTCAGGGTTACTTCTCCTTTTTGTACATCAATGAGAGTTCGTCCAGTTGCTAGGAAAGGTCTTCCTAGAATGAGAGTTGCACTCTTGTGCTCCTCCATTTCCAGCACTACAAAGTCAGTTGGAAAGGCGAATGGCCCAACCTTGACAATCATGTCCTCAATTATGCCTGATGGATGTTTAATAGAGCCATCAGCAAGTTGGAGGCATATCCGAGTTGGTTTGACTTCTTCAGTTAACCCAAGTTTTCTGATAGTAGATGCATGTATTAGATTGATGCTTGCTCCAAGGTCACACAGGGCTGTCTTGGTGCAAGCACCTTCTAAGGTGCATGGTATCATAAAGCGTCCTGGATCTCGAAGCTTTTCCGGTAAGCTTTTCAGAATGACTGCACTGCATTCTTCAGTGAGAAATCCTTCTTATGACTTAAGATCTCTTTCATGAACTTAGCATAAGAAGGTATTTGCTCAAGTGCCTCTGCAAACGGAATCTTTATTTCAAGAGTCCTTAGGTAGTCTGCAAAGCGGGCAAATTGCTTATCCTGTTCCGCTTGGCGGAGTTTCTGAGGATAAGGCATCTTGGCTTTATATTCTTCAACCTTAGTTGCTGCAGGTTTATTCCTTACAGGAGTGGTTGGAGAAGCCTTTTTAAAGGGGTTACTATCAGCACTCTCAGGTGTCTGATTCCCCATTGGCGTTTGAACGCCAGGATTGGGTGAAAAATGGGCGTTTAACGCCAACTTTTCCCCTTTTTCTGGCGTTTGAACGCCAGAACTGGGCAGGGAATGGGAGTTTAACGCCAGCTTTTCCCCCCTTTCTGGCATTTGAACGCCAAGAGTATTCCTCTCTGGGCTCTTACTGTCCTCAGAGGGATTTTGGACAATGATTTGGTTATCCTCTGTCAATTGTTCCTTTATTGGCTTTTTGCTACTTTGAGCAGTGTTATTCAATGTCTTCCCACTCCTCAGTTGAACTGCTTGGCATTCTTCTGTTATCTATTTAGATAACTGCTGTTTTGCCTGATTCAACTGTGATTCTATGTTCTTGTTAGCAATTTTAGTTTCTTGGAGCATCTCTTTAAATTCTGCTAACTGTTTTGTCATCAGGTGTAATTGCTGATTAAGCTCAACCATCTGTTCTTGAGGAGTAGGATTAGTGGCTACTGCCATAACTTCTTCTTTTGTAGAGGACTCATTGCTAGAGAACAAATGTTGATTTCTAGCAACAGTATCTATAAGCTCTTGAGCTTCTTCAATCATCTTCCTCATATGTATAGATCCACCAGCTGAGTGGTCTAGAGACATCTGAGCTTTTTCTGTAAGCCCATAGTAGAAGATGTCTAACTGTACCCACTCTGAAAATATTTCAGAGGGGCATTTTCTTAGCATACCTCTATACCTCTCCCAGGCATTAAAAAGGGATTCATTATCCTCTTGTTTAAAGCCTTGGATGTTCAGCCTTAGCTGTGTCATCCTTTTTGGAGGGTAAAATTGATTCAGGAATTTGTCTGATAACTATCTCCATATTTTTATGCTTGCTGTGGGTTGGTTATTCAACCACCTCTTAGCTTGATCTTTTACAGCAAATGGAAATAGTAATAATCTGTAGACATCCTGATCCACCTCTTTATCACGTACTGTGTCAGCAATTTGTAAGAACTGTGCCAGAAACTCAGTAGGTTCTTCCTGTGGAAGACCGGAATACTGGCAATTTTGCTGCACCATGATAATGAGTTGAGGATTTAGCTCAAAGCTGCTTGCTTTAATGGGAGGTATACAGATGCTACTCCCATATGCAGCTGTAATAGGGTTAGTGGTGCACGAAATTGTGATCAATACTTTTCACAACTCAAATAATCCCCGGTAATGAATCCAAAAACTTGGTGTTCAATACCATGGCATAAACACAACTTCGCACAACTAACCAGCAAGTGTACTGGGTCGTCCAAGTAATAAACCTTACGCGAGTAAGGGTCGATCCCACAGAGATTGTTGGTATGAAGCAAGCTATGGTCACCTTGTAAATCTTAGTCAGGCAAACTCAAATGGTTATGGATGATGAATAAAACATGAAGATAAAGATAGAGATACTTATGTAATTCATTGGTGGGAATTTCAGATAAGCGTATGAAGATGCTTGGTCCCTTCCGTCTCTCTGCTTTCCTACTGTCTTCATCTAATCCTTCTTACTCCTTTCCATGGCAAGCTGTATGTAGGGTTTCACCGTTGTCAGTGGCTACCTCCCATCCTCTCAGTGAAAATTTTCAACGCACCCTGTCACGGCACGGCTACTCATCTGTCGGTTCTCAATCAGGTTGGAATAGAATCCAGTGATTCTTTTGCGTCTGTCACTAACGCCTAGCCTTCAGGAGTTTGAAGCTCATCACAGTCATTCAATCATTGAATCCTACTCAGAATACCACAGACAAGGTTTAGACCTTCCGGATTCTCTTGAATGCCGCCATCAATTCTAGCTTATACCACGAAGATTCCGATTAAGGGATCCAAGAGATAAACATTCAAGCCTTGTTTGCTTGTAGAACAGAAGTGGTTGTCAGGCACTCGTTCATAAGTGAGAATGGTGATGAGTGTCACATAATCATCACATTCATCATGTTCTTGGGTGGAAATGAATATCTTAGAACAAGAATGAGCCGAATTGAATAGAAGAACAATAGTAATTGCATTAATACTCGAGGTACAGCAGAGCTCCACACCTTAATCTATGGTGTGTAGAAACTCCACCGTTGAAAATACATAAGTGATAATAGTGATCATTTGCTTTGGCCCCAGAGAGGGAACCAGAAGAACCAAGATCTGATCTAAGATCTAAAGTGATCAAAAGATGAAAATACAATAGTAAAAGGTCCTACTTATAGAGAACTAGTAGCCTAGGATTTACAAAGATGAGTAAATGACATAAAAATCCACTTCCGGGCCCACTTGGTGTGTGCTTGGGATGAGCATTTAAGCATTTTCGTGTAGAGACTCTTCTTGGAGTTAAACGCCGGCTTTTGTGCCAGTTTGGGCGTTTAACTCCCATTCTTGTGCCAGTTCCGGCGTTTAACGCTGGAAATTCTGAGGGTGACTTTGAACGCCAGTTTGGGCCATCAAATCTTAAGCAAAGTATAGACTATCATATATTGGTGGAAAGCCCAGGATGTCTACTTTCCAACGCCATTAAGAGCGCGCCAATTGGGTTTCTGTAGCTCCAGAAAATCCACTTTGAGTGCAGGGAGGTCAGAATCCAACAGCATCTGCAATCCTTTTCAGTCTCTGAATCAGATTTTTGCTCAGGTCCCTCAATTTCAACCAGAAAATACCTGAAATCACAGAAAAATACACAAACTCATAGTAAAGTCCAGAAAAGTAAATTTTAACTAAAAACTAATAAAAATATACTAAAAACTAACTAGATCATGCTAAAAACATACTAAAAACAATGCCAAAAAGCGTATAAATTATCCGCTCATCACAACACCAAACTTAAATTGTTGCTTGTCCCCAAGCAACTGAAAATCAAATAAGATAAAAAGAAGTGAATATGCAATGAATTCCAAAAACATCTATGAAGATCAGTATTAATTAGATGAGCGGGGCTTTTAGCTTTTTGCCTCTGAACAGTTTTGGCATCTCACTCTATCCTTTGAAATTCAAAATGATTGGCTTCTTTAGGAACTCAGAATCCAGATAGTGTTATTGATTTTCCTAGTTAAGTATGATGATTCTTGAACACAGCTACTTATTGAGTCTTGGCCGTGGCCCAAAGCACTCTGTCTTCAGATTGTGACTCAGCTTTGCTAGAGTCCCCAATTAGAGGTGTCCAGGGTTCTTAAGCACACTCTTTTTGCCTTGGATCACAACTTTATTTCTCTTTTTCTCTTTTCTTTTTTTTCTTTTTCTTTTCTCCCTCTTTTTTTTTGTTTTTCTCCTTCTCTTTTTTTTTGTATTCACTGCTTTTTCTTGCTTCAAGAATCATTTTTATGATTTTTCAGATCCTCAGTAACATGTCTCCTTTTTCATCATTCTTTCAAGAGCCAACATTTATGAACCACAAATTCAAAAGACATATGCACTGTTTAAGCATACATTCAGAAAACAAAAGTATTGCGACCACATCAAAATAATTAAACTGTTATAAAATTCAAAATTCATGCAATTCTTCTCTTTTTCAATTTAAGAACATTTTTCATTTAAGAGAGGTGATGGATTCATAGGATATCCATAACTTTAAGGCATAGACACTAAGGTACTAATGATCACAAGACACAAACATAGATAAACATAAGCATAAATTTTCGAAAAACAGGAAAATAAAGAACAAGGAAATTAAAGAACGGGTTCACCTTAGTGATGGCGGCTTGTTCTTCCTCTTGAAGATCTTATGGAGTGCTTAAGCTCCTCAATGTCTCTTCCTTGTCTTTGTTGCTCCTCTCTCATGATTCTTTGATATTCTTTAATTTCATGGAGGAGGATGGAATGTTCTTGGTGCTCCACCCTTAGTTGTTCCATGTTGGAACTCAATTCTCCTAGGGAGGTGTTCAGTTTCTCCCAATAGTTTTGTGGAGGATAGTGCATCCCTTGAGGAATCTCAGGGATCTCATGATGAGTGGGATCTCTTGTGTGCTCCATCCTCTTCTTAGTGATGGGCTTGTCCTCATCAATGGGGATGTCTCCCTCTATGTCCACTCCAACTGAATAACAGAGGTGACAAATGAGATGAGGAAAGGCTAACCTTGCCAAGGTAGAGGACTTGTCCGCCACCTTATAAAGTTCTTGGGATATAACCTCATGAACTTCTATTTCTTCTCCAATTATGATGCTATGAATCATGATAGCCTAGTCTATGGTAACTTCGGACCGGTTGCTAGTAGGAATGATTGAGCGTTGGATAAACTCCAACCATCCCCTAGCCACAGGCTTGAGGTCATGCCTTCTCAATTGAACCGGCTTCCCTCTTGAATCTCTCTTCCATTGGGTGCCCTCTTCACAGATGTCTATGAGGACTTGGTCCAACCTTTGATCAATGTTGACCCTTCTAGTGTAAGGGTGTTCATCTCCTTGCATCATGGGCAAGTTGAATTCCAACCTTACATTTTCCGGACTAAAATCCAAGCATTTCCCCCGAACCATAGTAAGCCAATTCTTTGGGTCCGGGTTCACACTTTGATCATGGTTCTTGGTGATCCATGCATTGGCATAGAACTCTTGAACCATTAAGATCCCGACTTGTTGAATGGGGTTGGTAAGATCTTCCCAACCTCTTCTTCAGATCTCATGTCGGATCTCCGGATATTCACTCTTTTTGAGTTTGAAAGGGACCTCGGGGATCACCTTCTTCAAGGCCACAACTTTATAGAAGTGGTCTTGATGCATCCTTGAGATGAATCTCTCCATCTCCCATGACTCGAAGGTGGAAGCTTTTGCCTTCCCTTTCCTCTTTCTAGAGGTTTCTTCGGCCTTGGATGCCATAAATGGTTATGGAAAAACAAAAAGCAATGCTTTTACCACACCAAACTTAAAAGGTTTGCTCGTCCTCGAGCAAAAGAAGAAAGAAGAGAGTAGAAGAAAAAGAAATGAAGGAGATGGAGAGGGCTTTGTGGTTCGACCAAATGGGGAGAAGTAGTGTGTGAAAATGAGGGAGTGAAGATGGCTTTATATAGGGGTGGAGAGAGGGGTAGGGTTCGGCTATGTATGGGTGGGTTTGGGAGGGAAAGTGGTTTGAATTTGAATGGTGAGGTAGGTGGGGTTTTATGAAGGATGGATGTGAGCGGTGAAGAGAAAGATGGGATTTGATAGGTGAAGGGTTTTTGGGGAAGAGGTGTTGAGGTGATTGGTGAATGGGTGAAGAAGAAGAGAGAGGGTGGTGGGGTATGTGGGGATCCTGTGGGGTCCACAGATCCTGAGGTGTCAAGGAAAAGTCATCCCTGCACCAAGTGGCAAGCAAAATTGCTCTTTATGCCAATTCTGGCGTTAAACGCCGGGCTGGTGCCCATTTCTGGCGTTTAACGCCAGTCTGGTGCCCTTTTCTGGCGTTAAACGCCCAGAATGGTGCCAGACTGGGCGTTAAACGCCCATCTGCTAGCCTTACTGGCGTTTAAACACCAGCAAGATCTTCCTCCAGGGTGTGCTATTTTTCTTTCTGTTTTTCATTCTATTTTTGCTTTTTCAATTGATTTTGTGACTTCTCATGATCATCAACCTACAAAAAACATAAAATAACAAAGGAAAATAGATAAAATATAGCATTGGGTTGCCTCTCAACAAGCGCTTCTTTAATGTCAGTAGCTTGACAGAGGGCTCTCATGGAGCCTCAGAGATGCTCAGAGCAATGTTGGAACCTCCCAACACCAAACTTATAGTTTGAATGTGGGGGTTCAACACCAAACTTAGAATTTGGTTATGGCCTCCCAACACCAAACTTAGAGTTTGACTGTGGGGGCTCTGTTTGACTCTGTTTTGAGAGAAGCTCTTCATGCTTCCTCTCCATGGTGACAGATGGATATCCTTGAGCCTTAAACACAAAGGATTCTTCATTCACTTGAATGATCAGTTCTCCTCTGTCAACATCAATCACAGCTTTTGCTGTGGCTAGGAAGGGTCTGCCAAGGATGATGGATTCATCCATGCACTTCCCAGTCTCTAGGACTATGAAATCAGCAGGGATGTAATGGTCTTCAACTGTTACCAGAACATCCTCTACAAGTCCATAAGCTTGTTTTCTTGAATTGTCTGCCATCTCTAGTGAGATTTTTACAGCTTGCACCTTAAAGATCCCTAGCTTCTCCATTACAGAGAGAGGCATGAGGTTTACACTTGACCCTAGGTCACACAGAGCCTTCTTAAAGGTCATGGTGCCTATGGCACAAGGTATTGAGAACTTCCCAGGATCTTGTCTCTTTTGAGGTAATTTCTGCCTAGACAAGTCATCCAGTTCTTTGGTGAGCAAGGGAGGTTCATCCTCCCAAGTCTCATTACCAAACAACTTGTCATTTAGCTTCATGATTGCTCCAAGGTATTTAGCAACTTGCTCTTCAGTGACATACTCATCCTCGAGGAAGAATACTCATCAGAGCTCATGAATGGCAGAAGTAAATTCAATGGAATCTCTATGGTCTCAGTGGGAGCCTCAGATTCCCATGGTTCCTCATTAGGGAACTCATTGGAGGCCAGTGGACGTCCATTGAGGTCTTCCTCAGTGGCGTTCACTGCCTCTCCCTCCTCTCCAAATTCGGCCATGTTGATGGCCTTGCACTCTCCTTTTGGATTTTCTTCTGTATTACTTGGAAAAGTACTAGGAGGGAGTTCAGTAATTTTCTTGCTCAGCTGACCCACTTGTGCCTCCAAATTTCTAATGGAGGACCTTGTTTCAGTCATGAAACTTTGAGTGGTTTTGATTAGATCAGAGACCATGGTTGCTAAGTCAGAGGTGTTCTGCTTAGAATTCTCTGTCTGTTGCTGAGAAGATGATGGAAAAGGCTTGCCATTGCTAAACCTGTTTCTTCCACCATTATTATTGTTGAAACCTTGTTGAGGTCTCTATTGATCCTTCCATGAGAGATTTGGATGATTTCTCCATGAAGGATTATAGGTGTTTCCATAGGGTTCTCCCATGTAATTCACCTCTTCCATTGAAGGGTTCTCAGGATCATAAGCTTTTTCTTCAGATGAAGCTTCCTTAGTACTGCTTGGTGCATTTTGCATCCCGGACAGACTTTGAGAAATCAAATTGACTTGCTGAGTCAATATCTTGTTCTGAGCCAATATGGCGTTCAGAGTATCAATCTCAAGAACTCCTTTCTTCTGATTAGCCCCATTGTTCACAGGGTTCCTTTCAGAAGTGTACATGAATTGGTTATTTGCAACCATTTCAATTAGTTCTTGAGCTTCTGTAGGCGTCTTCCTCAGATGAAGAGATCCTCCAGCAGAGCTATCCAAAGACATCTTGGACAGTTCAGACAGACCATCATAGAAAATACCTATGATGCTCCATTCAGAAAGCATGTCAGAGGGACACTTTCTGATTAATTGTTTGTATCTTTCCCAAGCTTCATAGAGGGATTCTCTTTCCTTCTGTCTGAAGGTTTGGACTTCCACTCTAAGCTTACTCAATTTTTGAGGTGGAAAGAACTTTGCCAAGAAGGCATTGACTAGCTTTTCCCAAGAGTTCAGGCTTTCTTTAGGTTGTGAGTCCAACCATATTCTAGCTCTGTCTCTTACAACAAAAGGGAATAGCATAAGTCTGTAGACCTCAGGGTCAACCCCATTAGTCTTGACAGTGTCAAGAACTCAGCTAAAAACTGATGAGGATCTTCCAATGGAAGTCCATGGAACTTGCAATTCTGTTGCATCAGAGAAACTAATTGAGGCTTAAGCTCAAAGTTGTTTGCTCCAATGGCAGGGATAGAGATGCTTCTCCCATAAAAGTCGGGAGTAGGTGCAGTAAAGTCACCCAGCACCTTCCTTGCATTGTTGGCATTGTTGTTGTTTTCGGCTGCCATGGGTTCTTCTTCTTTGAAGATTTATGTTAGGTCCTCTACAGAGAATTGTGCCTTAGCTTCTCTTAGTTTTCGCTTCAAGGTCCTTTCAGGTTCAGGATCGGCCTCAACAAGAATGCTTTTGTCTTTGCTCCTGCTCATATGAAAGAGAAGAGAACAAGAAAATATGGAATCCTCTATGTCACAGTATAGAGATTCCTTGAGATGTCAGAGGAAAAGAAAAATAGAAGGCAGAAGTAGAAGAATTCGAACTTATCAAGAGAGATGGAGTTCGAAGAAGAATTCGAACTTATCAAGAGAGATGGAGTTCGAATTGTTCATTGAGGAATAGTGTTAGTCCATAAATAGAAGGATATGAGAAGAGGGAAAGAAGTTTTCGAAAATTAAGTAAAAGATTTTAAAAAAATTTTGAAAAATAGTATTTAATTTTTGAAAACTAAGTAAAAAAAATGATTTTTGAAAAAGATTTTGAAATTGGAAATTAAAAAGATTTGATTGAAACTGTTCATACCCTGACCGGGCTCCTCCAACTCGGCAAAATCCATGAAAGGTCCGACCTCGTCCCAAAGGCCCACGCCTGAGGTCGGACTTCGGACAATAAAGCTAAGAAGGCCCATCAAAAGGAACGCAGCCCAAAACCTAAAGGCCGAAAAGGCCTAGGAAAGGCGGTTCCACAAAGATAGAGATAAAACTCCCAAAAGATAAGATAAGATAAGAATATCTTATCCAGGGAAGATCACGGCCAACTACTATAAATACACTGGAACACCCAGGTATGACATACATTCCACATTCTACACATATCTGCTTGGACCCATGCTAACTTAAGCATCGGAGTGTCATTGCAGGTACCACCACCAACCACTCTACATATCAAGCTCGGGTCCCTGACCCCCACCTCGGGCTTCTCCAGACGACCGAGCTATACGTTTCAGGTAACCCTCGGAACATTGGCGCCGTTGCCGGGGACCTGGAAGTCATCCCTTTACCATGGCGGACGACCCTCTCAACAATGGCCACGCCGCATCAGAACAAGAGGACGAAGCTGACACCGGAGAACGACCGGACAGCCCTCTATCACCACGCACTCCAGGAGGAAACAAACAGAATCGCCCAAAGGCATCACTCCCAAACAAAGATCCACAAAATTCCAAAAAAGAAAAGAGCTCGAAAATTTTAGAAGCAGTCCGGGCACAACAAAACCGACTGAAACAACTCGAAGAGGACATAAAAAAGCAGAAAGAAACTGAACAAGATCTGAGAAGGGAGGCTCGAAAGCGCAGAGAATTAGAAGAAAAACTACGGAAAATAGAGGCCAATCTAAAAGACCGGACAGAACGCGGCACCACCCCCGAATGAAACCATGATCCCTTCACGCAAGAGATCATGAAGGAGAAGGTACCACGAAATTTCAAGCCACCCGATATGGATCTCTACGACGGCACCACCGATCCAAGTCACCACCTCAGAAACTTCAGAAGCAGAATGTACCTAGTCGACGCCTCCGACGCGATTCGGTGCAAAGCCTTCCCCACCACTCTCACCAAGTCAGCCATGAAGTGGTTCGACAACCTGCCACCAAGATCAATCACCAGCTTCGAGGACCTAACCAAAAAATTCCTAACAAGGTTCTCCATTCAAAAAGACAAGACAAAACATGCCCCCAGTCTACTCGGGATCAAACAAGGTAACCAAGAAACTCTCCGAGAATACATGGAGCGATTCAACAAAGCCTGCCTGGACATACAACACTTGCCCACTGAAGCAGCCATCATGGGACTAGCAAACGGCCTAAAAGAGGGACCGTTTAGCCAGTCCCTATCCAAACGATACCCGACCTCCCTATACGAGGTGCAGGAGCGGGCAGAAAAATATATCAACATGGAGGAAACCTCCCAGCTAAGAGACTCTTCTAGGAAGGAATCAACCTACCCACTCCGAGATCGAGATCGGGAACAAAAGAAGAAAGAAGAACCCAACTCGGACAAGCCACGGAAGTACCACAACTACACCCCCCTCCGAGTCTCCCTGGTAGACGTCTACAGAGAAGTATGCCACACCGAGAAGATCCCCCCACCCCGACCGCTAAAGCACAAGAGAGCGGGGAGAGATCGGTCCGAATACTGTGAATATCACAAGCTCTACGGTCATTCTACTAACGACTGCTACGACCTAAAAAATGTTATAGAAAAGCTAGCCAGAGAAGGGAAACTCGACAGATACATAGCAGAGAAAGGAGAAGAGACCAGGAAGAGAAGGCGGGGAGATAACGAAGATCGGGCCGAACAAATCCCGCGAACCCCTGAAAGGCACGTTCACATGATAAATGGAGGTTTTGCAGGCGGAGGAACATCCAGATCCTCGCGAAAAAGACACCTCAAAGAAGTCTACCACGTCCGAGAAGACAGTCCCCTGCCCGAACTACCTACTATCTCGTTTACCCGAGAAGATGCTCAAGGGATAATACCCGGGCACGACGATCCAATGGTAATCACCATCATCCTAGCAAACGCCAACTTACATCGAACCCTGGTTGACCAGGGAAGCTCAGCAGATATCCTGTTCAAAACGGCCTTCGACAAGCTCGGACTCGAAGAAAAAGAACTAAAAGCCTATCCCACCGACCTATTTGGGCTAGGGGATACCCCAATCCATCCCTTAGGATACGTCTCGCTACACACTACCTTTGGAAGAGGCGAGCAATCTAAAACATTAAGCATCGACTACATTATAGTCGACGTCACTTCAGCATACAATGCCCTCATTGGGCGACCAACCCTAAACAGGCTGGCAGCTATAGTCTCGACCCCACACCTCTGTATGAAGTTCCCTACCGCAAAAGGAATCGCTACCCTAAAAGGCGACCAAAAACTAGCACGGCGATGCTACAACGAAAGCCTGAGCCTAAAAGGGAAAGAGGTCAACACAATAGAACTCGGACGAGTTCAAGCCCGAGAAGACCTTCGGCCACAACCAGAGGGAGAAACCGACAAAGTCCAGATCGGGAACACACCTGAAAAAATAACAAACATAGGAGCAAACCTCGAAGCAGGCCTAAAGGAGGAACTCATAACCCTCTTAAGGGAGAATTCCGACCTCTTCGCTTGGAAAGCCTCCGACATGCCAGGCATAAGCCCCGACCTGATGTGCCATAAGCTATCAGTATACCCGGGATCCAGACCTGTCCAACAAAGACGCCGGAAGCTCGGACCTGAGCGCATGCAAGCAATAGAAGAACAAGTACAAGCACTACTAGATGCAGGGTTCATTCGGGAAGTAAAATACCCCCTATGGCTCGCAAACGTGGTCCTGGTAAAAAAGCCCAACGGAAAATGGAGGATGTGCGTCGATTACACGGATCTCAACAAAGCCTGCCCCAAAGACCCATATCCAGTACCAAACATCGACGCCTTAGTAGACGCAGCCTCAGGCTATAGATATCTCTCCTTCATGGACGCATACTCGGGATACAATCAAATCCCGATGTACGGACCCGACCAAGAAAAGACCTCGTTCATAACCCCAAGGGCAAACTACTGCTACGTAGTAATGCCCTTCGGGCTGAAGAACGCAGGGGCAACCTACCAGAGGCTAATGAACAAAGTGTTCTCAGAGCACATCGGACTACAGCTGGAGGTGTACGTCGACGACATGCTGGTAAAGACACAAGAAGACAGAAACTTGCTGACCGACCTCACCAGTGTCTTCGGCACCCTCAGAAAACACAACATGAGACTTAACCCGACAAAGCGCACCTTCGCTGCAGAAGCCGGAAAGTTCCTAGGCTTCATGCTGACTCAAAGGGGCATCGAAGCGAACCCAGACAAATGCCAGGCGATACTCAATATGAAGAGCCCGACGTGTGTCAAAGAAGTACAACAACTGAATGGAAGGCTAGCTGCCCTATCAAGATTCTTGGCAGGATCAGCGATAAAATCACTACCTCTCTACTCACTCCTAAAGAAAGGGAAACCCTTCTCGTGAACCCCGGAGTGCGAAAAAGCCTTTCAAGAATTCAAGGAATTCCTCGGGCAGCCACCAATCCTAACCCGACCTCTAAAAGGGGAAGAGCTCGTACTATACCTCTCGGTCGGACATCGAGCAGTCGCTTCAGCATTAATACGAGAAAATGACCAAGGACAACACCCCATATACTTTGTAAGCAAAGCACTACAAGGGGCCGAATTGAACTATCAGAAGATAGAAAAACTCGCCTACGCCCTAGTGTTCACAGCTCGGAGGCTCCGTCCCTACTTTCAAGCCCACACCATCAAAGTCCGGACAAACCAACCCATGAGACACATCCTGCAAAAAACAGACCTGGCAGGACGAATACTACAATGGGTGGTGGAACTGTCCGAGTTCGACCATGAAGCCCGGACTGCCATAAAATCTCAGTATCTAGCCGACTTCATCGCAGAATACACGGAGACCCCTGGAACCCCACTCTCATGGAACCTGTATGTCGACGGATCCTCAAACAAAACAGGAAGCGGAGCCGGGGTTATACTCGAAAGCAACCAAGGAACACGGATAGAACTATCCCTAAAATTTGAGTTCCAGGCTTCGAACAACCAAGCCGAATACGAGGCCCTACTAGCAGGTCTAAAGCTAGCCGAAGAGGTCGGAGCCCAGAGAATCACGATCTTCAGCGACTCCCAGGTCGTCACATCACAAGTAAATGGAAGCTACCAGGCCAAAGACCCAACTATGAAAAAATACCTGGACCAAACACAGGCGCAATTACGCCACTTTTCAGAAATACAAATCCAGCACATACCTCGGGAACAAAACGCCCGGGCAGACGCTCTCTCAAAGCTCGCCAGCACCAAGCCCGGAGGCAACAACAGAAGTCTCCTCCAAGAAACCTTACAATCTCCCTCCGTGCTAAGAGAGGAAGAAACGCTAAATATATCCAACCAACAGCAAGGATGGATGACCCCCATACTCAACTACCTGAAGTCGGGAACTCTCCCCGCCGAAAGAAAGGAAGCTAAAAGACTCACGAAAGACGCCCAGAATTACACACTAATTCACGACGTATTATACAGAAGTGGATTCTCAAACCCCCTCCTTAGGTGCGTCCCAACCTCAGAAGCAAAAAGCGTCCTCGAGGAAGTCCACGGAGGCATGTGTGGGAACCATCTCGGAGCTCGGGCACTATCCAAGAAAGTAGTCAGAGCCGGGTTCTACTGGCCGACCTTGCAAAGAGACGCAACGGAGTTTGTGAAAATATGCCCCCCCTGCCAAAAACACGCCAATTTCCACAAGGCACCACCAGAAGACCTTATCAGCATCACCGCACCATGGCCCTTCGCAAAATGGGGACTTGACCTACTCGGCCCGTTCCCCCAAGGACCGGGGCAAGTCAAATACCTCATAGTAGGGGTCGACTACTTCACAAAGTGGATCGAGGCTGAACCCTTAGCCACCATTACGGCTCAGAAAAGCCGCAAATTCCTATACAAAAACATTGTCACAAGGTTCGGAGTCCCCTACTCCATCACAACGGACAATGGAACACAGTTCACGGACACAAGTTTTCAGAACTTGGTAGCCGAACTAAAAATCAAACAGCAATTCACCTCAGTCGAGCACCCACAAGCCAATGGACAAGCAGAGGCCGCAAATAAAGTCATCTTGGCAGGGTTAAAACGAAGACTCCAAGAGGCCAAAGGGGCATGGGCCGAGGAGCTCCCCCAGGTACTATGGGCATATCGGACAACCCCACACTCTACAACGGGAGAATCACCGTTCCGACTAGCTTACGGGATGGAGGCAATGATTCCTATCGAAATAGATGAAGGGTCACCCAGAGTCATCTTCTACAACGAAGAAGGCAACCCGCAGGCACAAAAGGAAGAACTCGACCTCCTCCCCGAGGTCCGAGAAAGAGCCCGAATCCGAGAAGAAGCCTTAAAACGGCGAACGGCCCTCAGATACAATCAGAACGTGATAAAGCGAAGCTTCTCCATACACGACCTGATTCTAATCCGAAATGACATCGGAACACAAAAATCGGGAGAAGGAAAGCTAGCTGCAAATTGGAAAGGACCCTACAAGGTAACAGAAGTCTTAGGGACACGCTATTACAAAGTATCCGACCTAGAAGGCAATGAGCTGCCCAGGGCCTGGCACGCCTGTAATCTAAGACGGTACTACATCTAGAAAAATTTAACCCGAGGTGTACTCTTTTTCCCTACAAGGGTTTTTTAATGAGACACCCGGTTAAAGCAAGACACCCGACCTAATCAAGGGTAAATACTCTGTAAATATTCTTTCTTTTTTTTAATACTAATTAAATTTTTCTATTTTCTTTTCTTCTTCCTCACGATGAAACAAATCCCAGAAAGTACCCCGCCAAGGCGCATTAATTTATGCTCGGCAAAACGCAAAAAATCATTTGCCAAAAGGCCACACAAGGTCGGCAAAGATAAAGCGACGAGGTTCAAATTAATGTGAGAAGTTATAAAGTAACTCTGAAAAGGCTCAAAAAGCCAAATAAAAAGAGATTACAAAAATAACTTAAAAGGCCGACCATCAACAAGGTCGGACCCAACAAAAGGAGGTACTCGAAACGCCCGAGGTCCGAGAAAAAACCCGGATCCAAAGAAAGAAGCCTTAAAACGGCGAAAACAAAGATTTCGAAAACACTTACTAGAAAGTTGCTATACAACTAAAAAGTACAAGCGAAAAAACGAAAACAAAGATTTCGAAAACGCTTACTAGAAAGTTGCTATACAACTAAAAAGTACAAGCGAAAAAACGAAAACAAAGATTTTGAAAACGCTTACTAAAAAGTTGCTATACAACTAAAAGGTACAAGCGAAAAAACGAAATCAAAAGAAAGGGTAAAGCAAAAGTTCCAAGTGCTAGCTAAAAAGTTGTTATCCAAAAACAACTAAAAAGCATAAAAGCGGAACAAAAAGTCAAAACGCGAACAAAAACACCGCATAAAAAAGTTACTACAAGTAGCTAATAAGGCAAAAAGGTGTCCAAAGCGTTCACAGAAACCATCCAAAAACCAAAGAGCCCACAGGTCGGGCAAAACACCAAAAATAAAAGGTTACAGAGGATCAAGGTCCTTTCCGGACTCCACATCAACAGAAGGCTGCGGAGGAAACACAGAAATCGGGACTGCATCGACGGCAACGTCATCCCGGTTTGAAACCTCCACACCAGAGCCATCCCCGGCCAAGGGTGAGGTCGGGTTCGCAACCGGAACTTTGGGGTCGGACACCGGAACCTCATCCTCGTTGGGAGCAGGAACAATCTTTCCCTCCACAACGACGTTATCCGTACTGAATAAGCTCAGATCTAGGTCGGGAGCCAGAACCCGGACCTGAGCCTTCAGATTTTCAAACATAGCATCCATACCCTTGGCCACATGACCTTCTAGCTCGTAAAAACCATCCTGAGCAGATTGCAACTTCTCCTTTGTCTCCACAAGCTCGGCATATAACCGAGTATAATTCTCCGTCGCCGCCTTCGCCATCTCCTCCGATGTCTTCGCTGCCGCCACAGCCGCGGTAGCCTTAGCTTTCTCTTTCTCCAAAGATGCCTCCAGCTCAGTAATCCTGGCAGCCTTCAGTTGACTAATCCTCTCAAACTCAGACTGAGCCTTCTCAAGTCGGGAGCTGGTCGCACCAATAGGGGACTTCTTGAACTCCCAGGCAATAGCAGCATGAAGACTGGCCATCCGGACACAGCTCCGCGCCATATACTGAAAATGGTGCTCCATAGACACATCAT
The DNA here is from genome assembly GCF_003086295.3 of Arachis hypogaea. NCBI lineage: Eukaryota > Viridiplantae > Streptophyta > Magnoliopsida > Fabales > Fabaceae > Arachis > Arachis hypogaea. The sequence continues at coordinate 61,803,496 of NC_092037.1, forward strand.
CAGTAGAAATGAAAGTCTGAGGGAGAATATGCTGTTCAATCCAACCAAGAGCATCGAAATCCTTATCGTTAAAACCCACAAGCTCTTGAGAGGTCTTCTGCTTCTTGGGAGGAGGACCCGAAGACGAAGGAGGAGAAGAAGCAACAGGCCCAGAGGTCGGAGGATCTTGACTTATAGCCCGGAACTGGGGAGTCGGAATAGTCTTCGACCGAGTCTGAACACCCACAGTAGTCTTCTGCGGAGAAGATCGGGCAGAAGCCTCCCCGGCCTCGATATTCTGAGCAGCCACAGACTTCTTCGTCCGATGAAGGAACTTCATGGAATCCGCCTGAGAAGACATCTCTACAAGAAATAAAGAAAAGGATTACCACAACAGAAATTCCACCAAAAACAAGCAAAACCAAAATACTAAAAAAGATGAATCTCGGAAGAGGTCGGGAACTACCTAACTCGGAACGGAGAAGGCTTGGATCTCCCAACATTTTCTTCGTGTCCAAGTGAGGTGCCCGACCCCATAAACTGCTCACCACACCCACAAAAGCCTGCTCCACCTCATCTAGACTCTCAAAGGTATACTTAGCAGACACTACATTCTCCTGCCAACAAAGAGGAAAAGAAGGCTCCCCACTCTCATCTAGAAAGAAAGGTCGGACGTCTCCAGTAGCCCGAACCTTGAAATAAAAGTTCTTAAAATCATGAAAGGACTCATCATAAAGGGTACAAAACTTCCTTCCCTGGTTAGCCCTAAAAGAGACCCAAGATACCTTCCCTCCACCCGACCCCGGCTTCGTCAACACAAACAAGTAGGAAAAAAGAGAAATAGATGGAGCAACGCCCAAAAACTGACACAAAAGTTGAAACAGCTTTAAAAACGCCCAAGAATTTGGATGGAGCTGCGTAGGGGCAAGGTTACAAGACCATAACACCTCGGACTCCAGGTCGGTAAAAGGAAGTCGGACACCCAGCTTAGAGAAAAAACAGTCATAAGCGTAAAAGAAGAGCTTCTCGGAACTATCTAGGGGCGGGAAGCACACTCTCTCCTCGGAATCCGGGGCTACTAGTTCATAATCCCTCTCAGACTCTCTATCTTCACATATGCTACATTGCTTACGAAACCTAGCTAAATACTCAGAATCTACCACAGAAGGGACTCTTAGAGGAACAGGATCTACCCAACCAAGACCACTTGGAATCTTGGTCGACATCGCTTGAAGAACCTTTCGAGACATAAAATTCTTGCCTACAAAGAAGAATACAACAGCAAGCAAAAATCGCATAAAAGCAGACAGCGAAAACCCATTCAGCAAAGCAAGAAACAAAGATCTTTTAGAAGAAAATACAGCAACCCGGAGCAAAATACCAGAGAACAAAAAAGAGTCCCCCCCATGTACAAACAACTGGCGGCGCCTCTTTTCGGGGCAACCCAGGCATAGAGAAAAAGAAACAAACAAAGAGCCACACAAAAGAAACAGAAGCATATGCGCACAAGAAAAGAGATGGGAACAAACCTGGAAGAAAGAAACGAGGACGACGAGCTCCGAAGCAAGGAGAACGGAACGGCGGCGCAGAGGAAACCCCGGAAAGAAACGCGGAAAAATTCGGGGAAGAAGAACAAAGAAAAAAGGAAGCAGTGCTCAAAAAAGGAAATGGCGAAAACTCAGAAAAACAGGAAGGGAACAGAATAAACGAAGAAAAGGAGGAAAGGGGCAAATAAATAATGCCTTCACAAAGCCCGAACGGAAATCGAGGAGAAACGGTAAAATGCAATAAATGCAGGAACGGCCATTTTTGAATTTTGAAAAACTACTATGCCCGAGCTCGACCTCCCAAAAAGGACGAACTCGGGTAGGGGGACTGTTCATACCCTGACCGGGCTCCTCCAACTCGGCAAAATCCATGAAAGGTCCAACCTCGTCCCAAAGGCCCACGCCTGAGGTCGGACCTCGGACAATAAAGCTAAGAAGGCCCATCAAAAGGAACGCAGCCCAAAACCTAAAGGCCGAAAAGGCCTAGGAAAGGCGGTTCCACAAAGATAGAGATAAAACTCCCAAAAGATAAGATAAGATAAGAATATCTTATCCAGGGAAGATCACGGCCAACTACTATAAATACACTGGAACACCCAGGTATGACATACATTCCACATTCTACACATATCTGCTTGGACCCATGCTAACTTAAGCATCGGAGTGTCATTGCAGGTACCACCACCAACCACTCTACATATCAAGCTCGGGTCCCTGACCCCCACCTCGGGCTTCTCCAGACGACCGAGCTATACGTTTCAGGTAACCCTCGGAACAGAAACTATTTTGAAAAAGATGTGATTAAAAAGATATGATTGAAAAAATATTTTAGAAAGATTTGATTTTAAAAATTGATGACTTGGCTAACAAGAAAAGATATGATTCAAACATTAAACCTTTCTCAACAGAAAAGGCAACATACTTGAATTGTTGAATCAAATCACTAATTGTTAGCAAGTAACCTTGAAAATAGAAAGAAATTGATTTTGAAAAAGATTTGATTGAAAAGATTTGATTTGAAAAAGATTTGATTTTGAAAAGATTTTGAAAACTTGAAAAAAAAATTTGATTTGAAAACAAAATCTTCCCTCTTGTGCCATCCTGGCGTTAAACGCCCAGAATGGTGCACATTCTGGCGTTTAACGCCCAAACTACTACCCTTTTGGGCGTTAAACGCCCAGCCAGGCACCCTGGCTGGCGTTTAAACGCCAGTTTGCTCTTCTTCACTGGGCGTTTTGAACGCCCAGCTTTTTCTGAGTAATTCCTCTGCTGTATGTTCTGAATCTTCAATCCTCTGTATTACTGACTTGAAAAGACACAAATTAAAAATATTTTGGATTTTTTTTAATAATAAGGAATAATCAAAATGCAGCTAAAATCAAATAACAATGCATGCAAGACACCAAACTTAGCAGCTTGTATACTACTGACACTGACTAATTGAGAATGCACATGAGAAACACAAAACACTCAAGTCAAGAGAATTTTAAAGATCAGAGCAAGTAAACCATCAAGAACAACTTGAAGATTAATGAAGGCACATGCATGAATTCGAAAAATGCAAGAAGAACAGAAACATGCAATTGACACCAAACTTAACATGAGACTCTAGACTCAAACAAGAAACATAAAATATTTTTGGTTTTATGGTTTTGTAATTTTTTTGGTTTTTTCGAAAATTAAGTGGAGAATAAAGGTATCAAAATTCTTAATGAGAATTCCGGGAATCATGCAATGTCAGTCTAAAGCTTCAGTCTAAAGAAATTAGACATGGCTGAACAAGCTTCAGCAGGACATTGCATTCAAGAGCTAAATTGATGAAAATCAATCAGCTTTGGTGATGATAAGAACATCACCTTGAAACACTATAACTCATTCTTAAGAACTCTGAAGAAAAATACCTAATCTAAGCAACAAGATGAACCGTTAGTTGTCCAAACTCGAACAATCCCCAGCAACGGCGCCAAAAACTTGGTGCACGAAATTGTGATCAATACTTTTCACAGCTCAAATAATCCCCGGTAATGAATCCAAAAACTTGGTGTTCAATACCATGGCATAAACACAACTTCGCACAACTAACCAGCAAGTGTACTGGGTCGTCCAAGTAATAAACCTTACGCGAGTAAGGATCGATCCCACAGAGATTGTTGGTATGAAGCAAGCTATGGTCACCTTGTAAATCTTAGTCAAGCAAACTCAAATGGTTATGGATGATGAATAAAACATGAAGATAAAGATAGAGATACTTATGTAATTCATTGGTGGGAATTTTAGATAAGCGTATGAAGATGCTTGGTCCCTTCCGTCTCTCTGCTTTTCTACTGTCTTCATCCAATCCTTCTTACTCCTTTCCATGGCAAGCTGTATGTAGGGTTTCACCGTTGTTAGTGGCTACCTCCCATCCTTTCAGTGAAAATGTTCAACGCACCCTGTCACGGCACGGCTATTCATCTGTCGATTCTCAATCAGGTTGGAATAGAATCCAGTGATTCTTTTGCGTCTGTCACTAACGCCCAGCCTTCAGGAGTTTGAAGCTCGTCACAGTCATTCAATCATTGAATCCTACTCAGAATATCACAGACAAGGTTTAGACCTTCCGGATTCTCTTGAATGCCGCCATCAATTCTAGCTTATACCACGAAGATTCCGATTAAGGGATCCAAGAGATAAACATTCAAGCCTTGTTTGCTTGTAGAACAGAAGTGGTTGTCAGGCACTCGTTCATAAGTGAGAATGGTGATGAGTGTCACATAATCATCACATTCATCATGTTCTTGGATGGAAATGAATATCTTAGAACAAGAATGAGCCGAATTGAATAGAAGAACAATAGTAATTGCATTAATACTCGAGGTACAGCAGAGCTCCACACCTTAATCTATGGTGTGTAGAAACTCCACCGTTGAAAATACATAAGTGATAATAGTGATCATTGGCTTTGGCCCCAGAGAGGGAACCAGAAGAACCAAGATCTGATCTAAGATCTAAAGTTATCAAAAGATGAAAATACAATAGTAAAAGGTCCTACTTATAGAGAACTAGTAGCCTAGGGTTTACAAAGATGAGTAAATGACATAAAAATCCACTTCCGGGCCCACTTGGTGTGTGCTTGGGCTGAGCATTGAAGCATTTTCGTGTAGAGACTCTTCTTGGAGTTAAACGCCGGCTTTTGTGCCAGTTTGGGCGTTTAACTCCCATTCTTGTGCCAGTTCCGGCGTTTAACGCTGGAAATTCTGAGGGTGACTTTGAACGCCGGTTTGGGCCATCAAATCTTGGGCAAAGTATGGACTATCATATATTTCTGGAAATCCCAGGATGTCTACTTTCCAACGCCATTGAGAGCACGCCAATTGGGCTTCTGTAGCTCCAGAAAATCCACTTCGAGTGCAGGGAGGTCAGAATCCAACAACATCTGCAGTCCTTTTCAGTCTCTGAATCAGATTTTTGCTCAGGTCCCTCAATTTCAGCCAGAAAATACCTGAAATCACAGAAAAACACACAAACTCATAGTAAAGTCCAGAAAAGTAAATTTTAACTAAAAACTAACTAGATCATGCTAAAAAGATACTAAAAATAATGCCAAAAAGCGTATAAATTATCCGCTCATCAGTTAGCATATGACCCTAGAGTCCTTCTGGACTGCTCAATTCTACTTAGGTCCATGATGGAGAAAGGGAATATGATATGGATTCACAAGTAAAGCAAAATTGTTTTTTTTTTAAAAAAATAACCAAAAATAATGAAATAAAATAAATGGAAAATAAAATAAGAATTTGAAAACCAAAAGAGAATAAAATCAAAGCAAATTGAAAACTAAATCAATTATTAATTAAAAAGATTTTGTAATTAGCAATTGAAAATATATGATTGAAAATTATTTTGAAAAAGAATCAATTTTTGAAATGAGTAAAGAGAAAAACAACAAAATGACACCAAACTTAAAATTTTTAGAAAATCAGACACAAATTTTTGAAAACTTAAAGGAAAACACAAAGAAGACACCAAACTTAGAAGATGAAACTAAACTCAAATAAAAGACTCTAAACCAACAAAAAATAAAACAGTCCTAATCTAAGCAACAAGATAAACCGTCAGTTGTCCAAACTTGAACAATCCCCGGCAACGGCGCCAAAAACTTGATGCACGAAATTGCAATCACACTTTTGCAATTCCGCACAACTAACCAGCAAGTGCACTAGGTCGTCCAAGTAATACCTTACGTGAGAAAGGGTTGATCCCACGGAGATTGTCGGCTTAAAGCTAGCTATGGTTATCTTGTAAATCTTAGTCAGGATATCAATAATTATCAGGTTTGATTGTGAAAAGTAAAAGAACATGAAATAAGTACTCGTTTTGCAGTAATGGAGAATAGGTTGAGGTTTTGGAGATGCTCTATCTTCTGAATCTCTGCTTTCATACTGTCTTCTTCTTTATGCACGCAAGGCTCCTTCCATGACAAGCTGTATGTAGGGTTTCACCGTTGTCAATGGCTACCTCTCATCCTCTCAGTGAAAATGTTCAACGCGCTCTGTCACAACACGGCTATTCATCTGTCGGTTCTCAATCAGGTCGAAATAGAATCCAGTGATTCTTTTACGTCTGTCACTAACGCCCAGCCCTCAGGAGTTTGAAGCTCGTCACAGTCATTCAATCCTTGAATCCTACTCAGAATACCACAAACAAGGTTTAGACCTTCCGGATTCTCTTGAATGCCGCCATCAATTATAGCTTATACCACGAAGATTCTGATTAAAGAATCCAAGAGATATTCACTCAATCTAAAGTAGAACGGAGTGGTTGTCAGGCACACGTTCATAAGCAAGAATGATGATGAGTGTCACGGATCATCACATTCATCAAGTTGAAGAACAAGTGATATCTTAGAATAGAAGCAAGCGTGATTGAATGAAAAACAGTAGTAATTGCATTAATCCATCAAGACACAGCAGAGCTCCTCACCCCCAACCATGGGCTTTAGAGACTCATACTGTAGAAGATACAATGAGAAACGTGTAAAGTGTCATAAGGTAGAGATACAATGTCAAAAGATCCTATTAATAGTGAACTAGTAACCTAGGGTATACAGAAATGAGTAAATGACGTAAAAATCCACTTCCGGGGTCCACTTGGTGTGTGCTTGGGCTGAGCATTGAAGCTTTTATGTGTAGAGACTTTTTCTGGAGTTAAACGCCAGCTTTTATGCCAGTTTGGGCGTTTAACTCCAATTCTTATGCCAGTTCCGGCGTTAAACGCCGGAAATTCTGAAGCTGATTTGTAACGCCGGTTTGGGCCATCAAATCTCGGGCAAAGTATGAACTATTATACATTGCTGGAAAGCCCAGGATGTCTACTTTCCAACACCTTTGAGAGCGCGCCAATTGGGCTTCTGTAGCTCCAGAAAATCCATTTCGAGTGCAAGGAGGTCAGAATCCAACAACATCTGCAGTCCTTTTTAGCCTCTGAATCAGATTTTTGCTCAGGTCCCTCAATTTCAGCCAGAAAATTCCTGAAATCATAGAAAAACACACAAACTCATAGTAAAGTCCAGAAAAGTGAATTTTAAATAAAAACTAATAAAACTATAATAAAAAACTAACTAAAATATACTAAAAACATACTAAAAACAATGTCAAAAAGCGTATAAATTATCTGCTCATCACGATCACATGGGTCATGCGATCGCGTGAGTGGCCATTAGAAGGATATGATGCGGACGTGTGAGCCATGTGTCCGCGTGGGAAGAATTTGTGTGTTCAGCACTAATCCAGCACCACTCTAGCGCAACTTTCGGTCGTGCACCCTTTTTACGTCGAATTCCAGGGCACGCGGCCGCGTGAGTGACGTGAACGCGTGGGAGGCCAATGTTTGCACTTGACGTGGACACGTCAGCGACGCAGTCGCGTGTGATGATTTGTGCCAAAGGCAAGCCTCCAGCCATGCTCCTGCGTGACTCTCTGTTCGTTTCTTAATCTTTCCAAACCACCTGCGACGTGGACGCGTCAATGATGTGGTCGCGTCGCGTAATTTTTTTTATGTAAATGCAGTATGCAGATGAGGTGCAAGATATAGGCAATATTTTGGAGAAGAGTTATAGATGAGGGAAGAGAAGGAGAAGAAGAGGAACGATCATACCGTGGTGGGTTGTCTCCCACCTAGCACTTTGCTTTAACGTCCTTAAGTTGGACGCTTCAGTAGCTCAGTTTTCAGTTGCGAGTGGATCCTCCAGGAGGAAGATATCTAACTCCTTGTTTTTCGTCACCTTCTCACCATGGTAGAGCTTCAAACGATGTCCATTAACCTTGATGAGTTCAGAGCTTGAAGGGTGACTTAGATGGAAAACTTCGTACGGCGCAGCCCTCTCAACTCTATATGGACCTTCCCACCTTGATCGCAGATTGCCTGGCATGAGCCTCAGTCTAGAGTTGTAAAGAAGGACCAAATCCTCAGGTTGGAACTCCTTTCTCTTGATGTGTTGATCATGTACAGCCTTCATTTTCTCCTTGTACAGTCTTGAGTTCTCATAAGCTTCTAGGCGAAGGCTCTCCAATTCTTGTAGTTGCAACTTCCTTTCAGCTCCGGCTTTCTCAAATCCCATGTTGCATTCCTTTACTGCCCAAAATGCTTTGTGCTCTACCTCAACTGGAAGATGACAAGCCTTTTCATAGACTAAGCGAAAAGGACTCATCCCAATGGGTGTCTTGTATGCTGTTCTGTATGCCCAAAGTGCATCTTGTAGTCTGGTGCTCTAGTCTCTTCTATGAGGTTTGACTATCTTCTGTAAAATACACTTTATCTCTCTGTTTGAAACCTCAGCTTGCCCATTAGTCTGAGGATGGTAGGTAGTAGCAACTTTATGAATGATCCCATGCTTCTTTAGTAATCCTGTTAGTCTCCTGTTACAGAAATGGGTGCCTTGATCGTTCACGATTGCTCTTGGTGATCCAAAGCGACAAATAATGTGGTTTTTCACAAAGGAAACAACAGTGTTAGCATCATCAGTACAGGTGGGAATTGCTTCCACCCTTTTAGAAACATAGTCTACAGCTAACAGTATATAGAGGTGGCCATTAGAATTTGGAAATGAACCCATGAAGTCAATGCCCCAAACATAAAAATTTCACAAAAAAGCATAGTTTGTTGAGGCATTTCATCCCTCTGGGATATATTACCAAACCTTTGGCATGGGGGACAAGATTTACAAAATTCAACAGCGTCTTTAAAAAGGGTGGGCCACCAGAATCCACAATCTAAGATTTTTCTAGCTGTTCTTTGAGGGCCAAAATGTCCTCCACTCTCAGATGAGTGACAGGCCTCTAAAATGGACTGGAATTCTGATTGAGGCACACACCTTCTAATTATCTGGTCAGCACCACATCTCCATAAATATGGGTCATCCCAAATATAATATTTATACTCGCTTTTCAGCTTGTCTCTTTGGTGCTTAGTAAAGTGTGGAGGAAAAGTGCGGCTAACTAGATAATTAGCTACAGGTGCATACCAAGGGATTACCTCAGATACTGCTTGTAGGTTATCAAATGGAAAATTATCAGCTCTAGGAGTGCAATCATCCTTAATGTGTTCAAGGCGACTCAAGTGGTCTGCCACTAGATTCTGGTTACCACTCCTATCCTTTATTTCTAAATCAAATTCTTGTAGTAGCAGTATCCAACATATAAGCCTTGGTTTGGATTCCTTTTTAGCTAATAAATACTTTAGGGCTGCGTGGTCTGAGTACACCACTACCTTCGTACCAAGTAAATAGGCTCAGAATTTATCCAGAGCAAAAACAATAGCAAGAAGCTCTTTCTCAGTAGTAGTGTAATTGGACTGAGCGGCATCTAAAGTTTTAGACGCATAAGCAATAACAAAAGGGTCCTTACCTTCACGTTGAGCCAGCGCTGCTCCTACTGCATGGTTGGAAGCATCGCACATGATTTCGAATGGCTGGCTCCAGTCAGGTCCTCTCACAATTATTGGTTATTGTAAATATTTTTCTAAAAAAAATATTTTTCTTTTACTTGTTTATTTATTTTCTCTCTTCCCTCTTATTTCTGATAGCTATTATGAATTCTCACCCCTTCGCTTTGAGTTTGGTTCTAATTTTGTTGCAAGGAATGGAAGCTATAACAGGACTATACATCAAGGTCTAAGCAATCAAAGATGGATGGAGCCACAAGGATCTGATCACCCCTTTAGGCAACAACATCATCCTAGATATCATGGACAAAGACCATTCTACAATGCATACCCAACTAATAGATTTAGTGGACCGTCTTGTAACTACCAACAAGCCCCACCCTATGCTCAGAGATCATTCTCTCGACATAACTTCGAACCACCACACTCACAAGCTTCTTTTCACCATTCACTACCATATGATCCTTATCCACCCCAATGCCAATCCAACTATTCCCAAGAACCACCACACACCTATGCACCATGTCCATATCCATCAAGCCAAGAATCACAGGTTCGCCTTGAAGAATCAGTAAAACAATTTAATGCAACCCTTCATCAACTGGAGCAAGCAATAAATCAATTATCTTCCAAACATTCAGGCACTCAACAGACTCCCATGGCTTTATGTGGAGAATCTAATGAAGAACGCAGCATAAAGAAGACACTAGAGACTCTAGTAGACAGCAAAGAGCATAATTTTGTACTGGAACAAGTAGAGGACGCTGTCATTGTAAAAGAAGAAGAGTTGATTGAAGATTTAAGAGATGCTGAACCTCCAAGGGAATACAGAGTCATGAAAGACCCCGTCAAGGATGTTACAACTGACGTTAAAGAGGATGTTGCACAGCCTCCAATGCAAGTATCTTATGAAGAACTGGACGGATTAACCCAAGACACATGTTTTCTTGATGATGATAGTCACCAGTCAAGTCCTTCTAGTAATGAACTTGCATCTGCAAGTGAATTCTTTGAGACAGAAGAATCTTCTCCAAGTGAATACGAAGATGATGCAGAGGTCGACTTTTCTCAACCTCCTAACTATGACTCAAGTGATGAGGAAGATATGGAAGACTTTGACCAGGACATGGCTGGAATGGAAAAAATTTGCAAAGAAGTGGAGGAATTTACAGAAGACCACAAGGGAGTAGAGCTTGCAGAACCACTGAAAACATTGACCCCAAGTCCACTACCACCCAACACAAACTTTAAATGGGTAAAATCCTTGACCTTCATCTTCAATTTTCCACTTGAATATGGTTTGCTTGAAACAGATGGCCAGCTTAGAGCTCTTTGCGGCATTAAGAGAAAAAGGGAATTGACTCGCACTCAACGCTGGTATGCAAGATTCAATGAGGTTTCGTACTTCAATTTGAGGTGCAGGAATTGGTGTCAAGCTCAATTGAAAGGATCTCGGAAGCTGTTTGGTCACTGTAGTGCGAATTCAGATCACTCATCACCCGGCTGGAAAGATGCAAATCAAGACAAAAACGGGTGTAAAAGTAGAATTTAGGATCCTGGAATCTATTCTGACAGTCGTCACCCCGGGAGCCTAAGAATATGTTTGAAGCTGCTCAGAAGCTTTACATGCTTAGTTTGGGACCCCGGAGGATGCTGGCATTCCAAACACTGGTGGAGATTGCTGGACGAATTCAAGCACAAGCCACCCTAACAGGAAGCTCATCAAATGTCCAACTTAAGGACTTTAACTAAAAGTGCTAGATGGGAGACAACCCACCATGGTATGATCGTTCCTTTTTTAGTTTTTATTATTAGTCTGTTTTATTCATTTTTGAATTTTGTTTGAACTTGAATTTGTGCATAACATTCACTGCATTCCGCATTCTGCATACTGCATAAAAAAATCGCATGCGACGCGACAGCGTCGCTGACGCGTTCGCGTCACAGGTGCATTAGGGAGAAAAGAAAAGTGAATAGAGAGTCACGCGAGAGCGTGGCTGGAGGTGTGCCTTTGGCATAAATTGATCCATGCGACCGCATCGCTGACGCGTCCGCGTCATGTGGGAAAAATTCCTCCCACGCGTCCGTGTCACCCAACCGAACGCGTGCCCTATAAATCGACGTAAAAAGGGTGTATGGCCGAAAGTTGAGCTAGATCATGGCTGGACTCGTGCTAGAAGCACATGCCTTACCACCCGGATGCATGGCTGATGCGTCCGCGTCAGATCCCTATAATGGCAACTCACGCAATCGCGTCGACCACGCAACCGCGTCACCCTGGAATTCGGCAATAATGAATTTTGAACAGAGATTTGTGCGTACGCGAGGCTACCCTCGCGCCAGTAGCACAAAATGCGTCACGCGTCTGCGTGACCAACGCGACCGCGTCGATTAATTTAAGCGTAAGTCGCGCGACCGCGTCCCCCACGCGTCCGCGTCGCTTGCGCCGCACAACTTATCCAGAGCAGCCAAATATCTTATGTTTTCTTCCCTATATCTAATTCTTTTCTTCTTTCTTCTTCCTTCTCTTACTTTCTTCTTCTCATCCCTTTTCGCTTTTATTTAAATTATTTGCATAATTTCATTCATTGTATTATTTTCATTGGTGTTAGAAATTTATTTATTTTGCTTGTGGGTTATTCAAAGAATTGTTAGACAATTATATAACTTTTTAAAAAAAGGCTGCTTGCATGTTCAATTTAATACTTTCAATAACTTATTTACCATGCATGCTATGTGTTTGTGAAAAAGCCCGTATGGCATCATGCACTTTTCTACATTATTCTATTCTACTATTCAATGCTTGCTTTTCACAAATTCCCTTTACTATTTTATTAATTAAATATAATTGTCAATACAAACTGTTCATACCCTGACCGAGCTCCCCAACTCGGCAAGTTCATAGAAGGTCCGACCTCGCCCTAAGGCCCACACCTAAAGGTCGGACCTCGGACCATAAAGCAAGGAAGGCCCATCAAAAGGAACGCAGCCCAAAACCTAAAGGCCGAAAAGGCCTAGAAAGGGCGGTTCCACAAAAGATAGAGATAAAACTCCCAAAAGATAAGATAAGATAAGAATATCTTATCCAGGGAAGATCACGGCCAACTACTATAAATACACTGGAACACCCAGGTATGGCATACATTCCACATTCTACACATATCTGCTTGGACCCATGCTAACTTAAGCATCGGAGTGTCATTGCAGGTACCACCACAAACCACTCTACATATCAAGCTCGGGTCCCTGACCCCCACCTCGGGCTTCTCCAGACGACCGAGCTATACGTTTCAGGTAACCCTCGGAACATTGGCGCCGTTGCCGGGGACCTGGAAGTCATCCCTTTACCATGGCGGACGACCCTCTCAACAATGGCCACGCCGCATCAGAACAAGAGGACGAAGTTGACACCGGAGAACGACCGGACAGCCCTCTATCACCACGCACTCCAGGAGGAAACAAACAGAATCGCCCAAAGGCATCACTCCCAAACAAAGATCCACAAAATTCCGAAAAAGAAAAGAGCTCGGAATTTTTAGAAGCAGTCCGGGCACAACAAAACCGACTGAAACAACTCGAAGAGGACATAAAAAAGCAGAAAGAAACTGAACAAGATCTGAGAAGGGAGGCTCGAAAGCGCAGAGAATTAGAAGAAAAACTACGGAAAATAGAGGCCAATCTAAAAGACCGGACAGAACGCGGCACCACCCCCGAATGCAACCATGATCCCTTCACGCAAGAGATCATGAAGGAGAAGGTACCACGAAATTTCAAGCCACCCGATATGGATCTCTACGACGGCACCACCGATCCAAGTCACCACCTCAGCAACTTCAGAAGCAGAATGTACCTAGTCGACGCCTCCGACGCGATTCGGTGCAAAGCCTTCCCCACCACTCTCACCAAGTCAGCCATGAAGTGGTTCGACAACCTGCCACCAAGATCAATCACCAGCTTCGAGGACCTAACCAAAAAATTCCTAACAAGGTTCTCCATTCAAAAAGACAAGACAAAACATGCCCCCAGTCTACTCGGGATCAAACAAGGTAACCAAGAAACTCTCCGAGAATACATGGAGCGATTCAACAAAGCCTGCCTGGACATACAACACTTGCCCACTGAAGCAGCCATCATGGGACTAGCAAACGGCCTAAAAGAGGGACCGTTTAGCCAGTCCCTATCCAAACGATACCCGACCTCCCTATACGAGGTGCAGGAGCGGGCAGAAAAATATATCAACATGGAGGAAACCTCCCAGCTAAGAGACTCTTCTAGGAAGGAATCAACCTACCCACTCCGAGATCGAGATCGGGAACAGAAGAAGAAAGAAGAACCCAACTCGGACAAGCCACGGAAGTACCACAACTACACCCCCCTCCGAGTCTCCCTAGTAGACGTCTACAGAGAAGTATGCCACACCGAGAAGATCCCCCCGCCCCGACCGCTAAAGCACAAGAGAGCGGGGAGAGATCGGTCCGAATACTGTGAATATCACAAGCTCTACGGTCATTCTACTAACGACTGCTACGACCTAAAAAATGTTATAGAAAAGCTAGCCAGAGAAGGGAAACTCGACAGATACATAGCAGAGAAAGGAGAAGAGACCAGGAAGAGAAGGTGGGGAGATAACGAAGATCGGGCCGAACAAATCCCGCGAACCCCTGAAAGGCACGTTCACATGATAAATGGAGGTTTTGCAGGCGGAGGAACATCCAGATCCTCGCGAAAAAGACACCTCAAAGAAGTCTACCACGTCCGAGAAGACAGTCCCCTGCCCGAACTACCTACTATCTCGTTTACCCGAGAAGATGCTCAAGGGATAATACCCGGGCACGACGATCCAATGGTAATCACCATTATCCTAGCAAACGCCAACTTACATCGAACCCTGATTGACCAGGGAAGCTCAGCAGATATCCTGTTCAAAACGGCCTTCGACAAGCTCGGACTTGAAGAAAAAGAACTAAAGGCCTATCCCACCAACCTATTTGGGCTAGGAGATACCCCGATCCATCCCTTAGGATACATCTCGCTACACACTACCTTCGGAAAAGGTGAGCAATCTAAAACATTAAGCATCAATTACATTATAGTCGACGTCACTTCAGCATACAATGCCCTCATTGGGCGACCAACCCTAAACAGACTGGCAGCTATAGTCTCGACCCCACACCTCTGTATGAAGTTCCCTACCGCAAAAGGAATCGCTACCCTAAAAGGCGACCAAAAACTGGCGCGGCGATGCTACAACGAAAGCCTGAGCTTAAAAGGAAAAGAGATCAACACAATAGAACTCGGGCGAGTTCAAGCCCGAGAAGATCTTCGGCCACAACCAGAGGGAGAAACCGAAAGAATCCAGATCGGGAACACATCTGAAAAAGTAACAAACATAGGAGCAAACCTCGAAACGGGCCTAAAGGAGGAACTCATAACCCTCTTAAGGGAGAATTCCGACCTCTTCGCCTGGAAAGCCTCCGACATGCCAGGCATAAGCCCCGACCTGATGTGCCATAAGCTATCAGTTTACCCGGGATCCCGACCTGTCCAACAAAGACGCCGGAAGCTCGGACCCGAGCGCATGCAAGCAATAGAAGAACAAGTACAAGCACTGCTAGATGCAGGGTTCATTAGGGAAGTAAAATACCCCCTATGGCTCGCAAACGTGGTCCTGGTAAAAAAGCCCAACGGAAAATGGAGGATGTGCGTCGATTACACGGATCTCAACAAAGCCTGCCCCAAAGACCCATATCCACTACCAAACATCGACGCCTTAGTAGACGCAGCCTCAGGCTATAGATATCTCTCCTTCATGGACGCATACTCAGGATACAATCAAATCCCGATGTACGGACCCGACCAAGAAAAGACCTCGTTCATAACCCCAAGGGCAAACTACTGCTACGTCGTAATGCCCTTCGGGCTAAAGAACGCAGGGGCAACCTACCAGAGGCTAATGAACAAAGTGTTCTCAGAGCACATCGGACTACAGCTGGAGGTGTACGTTGACGACATGCTGGTAAAGACACAAGAAGACAGAAACTTGCTAACCGACCTCACCAGTGTCTTCGGCACCCTCAGAAAACACAACATGAGACTTAACCCGACAAAGTGCACCTTCGCCGCAGAAGCCGGAAAGTTCCTAGGCTTCATGCTGACTCAAAGGGGCATCGAAGCGAACCCGGACAAATGCCAGGCAATACTCAATATGAAAAGCCCGACGTGTGTCAAAGAAGTACAACAACTGAATGGAAGGCTAGCTGCCCTATCAAGATTCTTGGCAGGATCAGCGATAAAATCACTACCTCTCTACTCACTCCTAAAGAAAGGGAAACCCTTCTCATGGACCCCGGAGTGCGAAAAAGCCTTTCAAGAGTTCAAGGAATTCCTCGGGCAGCCACCAATCCTAACCCGACCTCTAAAAGGGGAAGAACTCGTACTATACCTCTCGGTTGGACATCGAGCAGTCGCTTCAGCGTTAATACGAGAAAACGACCAAGGACAACACCCCATATACTTTGTAAGCAAGGCACTACAAGGGGCCGAGTTAAACTATCAGAAGATAGAAAAATTCGCCTACGCCCTAGTTTTCACAGCTCGGAGGCTCCGTCCCTACTTTCAAGCCCACACCATCAAAGTCCGGACAAACCAACCCATGAGACACATCCTGCAAAAAACAGACCTGGCAGGACGAATACTACAATGGGCGGTGGAACTGTCCGAGTTCGACCTCCACTATGAAGCCCGGACTGCCATAAAATCTCAGTATCTAGCCGACTTCATCGCAGAATACACGGAGACCCCTGGAACCCCACTCTCATGGAACCTGTATGTCGACGGATCCTCAAACAAAACAGGAAGCGGAGCCGGGGTTATACTCGAAAGCGACCAAGGAACACGGATAGAACTATCCCTAAAATTCGAGTTCCAGGCTTCGAACAACCAAGCCGAATACGAGGCCCTACTAGCAGGTCTAAAGCTAGCCGAAGAGGTCGGAGCCCAGAGAATCACGATCTTCAGCGACTCCCAGGTCGTCACATCACAAGTAAATGGAAGCTACCAGGCCAAAGACCCGACTATGAAAAAATACCTGGACCAAACACAGGCGCAATTACGCCACTTTTCAGAAATACAAATCCAGCACATACCTCGGGAACAAAACGCCCGGGCAGACGCTCTCTCAAAGCTCGCCAGCACCAAGCCCGGAGGCAACAACAGAAGTCTCCTCCAAGAAACCTTACAATCTCCCTCCGTGCTAAGAGAGGAAGAAACGCTAAATATATCCAACCAACAGCAAGGATGGATGACCCCCATACTCAACTACCTGAAGTCGGGAATTCTCCCCGCCGAAAGAAAGGAAGCTAAAAGACTCACGAAAGACGCCCAGAATTATACACTAATTCACGACGTATTATACAGAAGAGGATTCTCAAACCCCCTCCTTAGGTGCGTCCCAACCTCAGAAGCAAAAAGCGTCCTCGAGGAAGTCCACGGAGGCATGTGTGGGAACCATCTCGGAGCTCGGGCACTATCCAAGAAAGTAGTCAGAGCCGGGTTCTACTGGCCGACCTTGCAAAGAGACGCAACGGAGTTTGTGAAAATATGCCCCCCCTGCCAAAAACACGCCAATTTCCACAAGGCACCACCAGAAGACCTTATCAGCATCACCGCACCATGGCCCTTCGCAAAATGGGGACTTGACCTACTCGGCCCGTTCCCCCAAGGACCGGGGCAAGTCAAATACCTCATAGTAGGGGTCGACTACTTCACAAAGTGGATCGAGGCTGAACCCTTAGCCACCATTACGGCTCAGAAAAGCCGCAAATTCCTATACAAAAACATTGTCACAAGGTCCGAGAGTCATCTTCTACAACGAAGGAGGCAACCCGCAGGCACAAAAGGAAGAACTCGACCTCCTCCCCGAGGTCCGAGAAAGAGCCCGAATTCGAGAAGAAGCCTTAAAACGGCGAACGGCCCTCAGATACAATCAGAAAGTGATAAAGCGAAGCTTCTCCATACACGACCTGATTCTAATCCGAAATGACATCGGAACACAAAAATCGGGAGAAGGAAAGCTAGCTGCAAATTGGAAAGGACCCTACAAGGTAACAGAAGTCTTAGGGACACGCTATTACAAAGTATCCGACCTAGAAGGCAATGAGCTGCCCAGGGCCTGGCACGCCTGTAATCTAAGACGGTACTACATCTAGAAAAATTTAACCCGAGGTGTACTCTTTTTCCCTACAAGGGTTTTTTAATGAGACACCCGGTTAAAGCAAGACACCCGACCTAATCAAGGGTAAATACTCTGTAAATATTCTTTCTTTTTTTTAATACTAATTAAATTTTTCTATTTTCTTTTCTTCTTCCTCACGATGAAACAAATCCCAGAAAGTACCCCGCCAAGGCGCATTAATTTATGCTCGGCAAAACGCAAAAAATCATTTGCCAAAAGGCCACACAAGGTCGGCAAAGATAAAGCGACGAGGTTCAAATTAATGTGAGAAGTTATAAAGTAACTCTGAAAAGGCTCAAAAAGCCAAATAAAAAGAGATTACAAAAATAACTTAAAAGGCCGACCAACAACAAGGTCGGACCCAACAAAAGGAGGTACTCGAAATGCCCGAGGTCCGAGAAAAAACCCGAATCCAAAGAAAGAAGCCTTAAAACGGCGAAAACAAAGATTTCGAAAACGCTTACTAGAAAGTTGCTATACAACTAAAAAGTACAAGCGAAAAAACGAAAACAAAAATTTCGAAAACGCTTACTAAAAAGTTGCTATACAACTAAAAGGTACAAGCGAAAAAACGAAATCAAAAGAAAGGGTAAAGCAAAAGTTCCAAGCGCTAGCTAAAAAGTTGTTATCCAAAAACAACTAAAAAGCATAAAAGCGGAACAAAAAGTCAAAACGCGAACAAAAACACCGCATAAAAAAGTTACTACAAGTAGCTAATAAGGCAAAAAGGTGTCCAAAGCGTTCACAGAAACCATCCAAAAACAAAAGAGCCCACAGGTCGGGCAAAACACCAAAAATAAAAGGTTACAGAGGATCAAGGTCCTTTCCTCCACATCAACAGAAGGCTACGGAGGAAACATAGAAATCGGGACTGCATCGACGGCAACGTCATCCCGGTTTGAAACCTCCACACCAGAGCCATCCCCGGCCAAGGGTGAGGTCGGGTTCGCAACCGGAACTTTGGGGTCGGACACCGGAAGATGCCTCCAGCTCAGTAATCCTGGCAGCCTTCAGTTGACTAATCCTCTCAAACTCAGACTGAGCCTTCTCAAGTCGGGAGCTGGTCGCACCAATAGGGGACCTCTTGAACTCCCAGGCAATAGCAGCATGAAGACTGGCCATCCGGACACAGCTCCGCGCCATATACTGAAAATGGTGCTCCATAGACACATCATCAGTAGAAATGAAAGTCTGAAGGAGAATATGCTGTTCAATCCAACCAAGAGCATCGAAATCCTTATCGTTAAAACCCGCAAGCTCTTGAGAGGTCTTCTGCTTCTTGGGAGGAGGACCCGAAGACGAAGGAGGAGAAGAAGCAACAGGCCCAGAGGTCGGAGGATCTTGACTTATAGCCCAGAACTGGGGAGTCGGAATAGTCTTCGACCGAGTCTGAACACCCACAGTAGTCTTCTGCGGAGAAGATCGGGCAGAAGCCTCCCCGGCCTCGATATTCCGAGCAGCCACAGACTTCTTCGTCCGACGAAGGAACTTCATGGAATCCGCCTGAGAAGACATCTCTACAAGAAATAAAGAAAAGGATTACCACAACAGAAATTCCACCAAAAACAAGCAAAACCAAAATACTAAAAAAGATGAATCTCGGAAGAGGTCGGGAACTACCTAACTCGGAACGGAGAAGGCTTGGATCTCCCAACATTTTCTTCGTGTCCAAGTCAGGTGCCCGACCCCATAAACTGCTCACCACACCCACAAAAGCCTGCTCCACCTCATCTAGACTCTCAAAGGTATACTTAGCAGACACTACATTCTCCTGCCAACAAAGAGGAAAAGAAGGCTCCCCACTCTCATCTAGAAAGAAAGGTCGGACGTCTCCAGTAGCCCGAACCTTGAAATAAAAGTTCTTAAAATCATGAAAGGACTCATCATAAAGGGTACAAAACTTCCTTCCCTGGTTAGCCCTAAAAGAGACCCAAGATACCTTCCCTCCACCCGACCCCGGCTTCGTCAACACAAACAAGTAGGAAAAAAGAGAAATAGATGGAGCAACGCCCAAAAACTGACACAAAAGTTGAAACAGCTTTAAAAACGCCCAAGAATTTGGATGGAGCTGCGTAGGGGCAAGGTTACAAGACCATAACACCTCGGACTCCAGGTCGGTAAAAGGAAGTCGGACACCCAGCTTAGAGAAAAAACAGTCATAAGCGTAAAAGAAGAGCTTCTCGGAACTATCTAGGGGCGGGAAGCACACTCTCTCCTCGGAATCCGGGGCTACTAGTTCATAATCCCTCTCAGACTCTCTATCTTCACATATGCTACATTGCCTACGAAACCTAGCTAAATACTCAGAATCTACCACAGAAGGGACTCTTAGAGGAACATGATCTACCCAACCAAGACCACTTGGAATCTTGGTCGACATCGCTTGAAGAACCTTTCGAGACATAAAATTCTTGCCTACAAAGAAGAATACAACAGCAAGCAAAAATCACATAAAAAGCAGACAGCGAAAACCCATTCAGCAAAACAAAGAAACAAAGATCTTTTAGAAGAAAATGCAGCAACCCGGAACAAAATACCAGAGAAAAGAGCCCCCCCCCATATACAAACAAACAAAGCAATGGCGGCGCCTCTTTTCGGGGCAACCCAGGCATAGGGAAAAAAGAAACAAACAAAGAGCCACAGAAGCATATGTGCACAGGAAAAGAGAGGGGAACAAACCTGGAAGAAAGAAACGAGGACGACGAGCTCCGAAGCAAGGAGAACGGAACGGCGGTGCAGAGGAAACCCCGGAAAGACACGCGGAAAGATTCGGGGAAGAAGAACAAAGAGAAAAGAAGCGGTACTCGAAAAAGGAGATGGCAAAACTTAGAAAAACAGGAAGGGAACAGAATAAACGAAGAAAAAGGAAGGGAGCAAATAAATAATGCCTTCACAGAGCCCGAACGGAAATCGAGGAGAAACGGTAAAATGCAATAAATGCTGAAACGGCCATTTTTGAATTTTGAAAAACTACTATGCCCGAGCTCGACCTCTCAAAAAAGGACGAACTCGGGCAGGGGCACTGTTCATACCCTGACCGAGCTCCCCAACTCGGCAAGTTCATAGAAGGTCCGACCTCGCCCTAAGGCCCACACCTAAAGGTCGGACCTCGGACCATAGAGCAAGGAAGGCCCATCAAAAGGAACGCAGCCCAAAACCTAAAGGCCGAAAAGGCCTAGAAAGGGAGGTTCCACAAAAGATAGAGATAAAACTCCCAAAAGATAAGATAAGATAAGAATATCTTATCCAGGGAAGATCACGGCCAACTACTATAAATACACTGGAACACCCAGGTATGGCATACATTCCACATTCTACACATATCTGCTTGAACCCATGCTAACTTAAGCATCGGAGTGTCATTGCAGGTACCACCACCAACCACTCTACATATCAAGCTCGGGTCCCTGACCCCCACCTCGGGCTTCTCCAGACGACCGAGCTATCCGTTTCAGGTAACCCTCGGAACACAAACGTTATTATTAGTTTCTCACGACTAATAATACATTAAGGCTTTTGATGCTTGATCTATGTTACTCATGCCCTTGCCAGCATGCTAATAAACATCTTGCATCCAATACTCCCCATGCTTTGCTATATTTTCATTGATGAACTGATCACATGGAATCACGATCATGTCTTTCATTCACTATTTTCCTTACTTGGCATAATTATCACTCGTACTGCCCTCCTCTTTGCTCTATCCCTTTGACTTCATGTCCTTTTCTCTTCTCCCTTTTTCAGACTAACCACCAGGAAGAGTAAAGAGAAAGACTCTACAACGAGCACTGGCTGAGGAACCACAACCGCCGCCACCTGCACATCTTTGCATGCACCGAGGACGGTGCAATTTTTAAGTGTGGGGAGGTCGATACCGATCTCCACAAGTAAGTTAGTCCCTTCTCAACACCAATTTTTGTTTTTCACTGTTGCATTTGCATATTTGATTGCATATTTTCTTGATTTTGTGCATATTTTACCACTTGGTTGAAGTAATATTTTCTTTTTCAAGACAACTTTTTATAGTATTTTACTAATTTAAATTAAAAACTTTTTGAAAAAAACTTGCATGAAGAAATATTGTTTTGGAACATAGTTTAGAGCTCGAACACACAAAACCAGTGAGATTTTGAGCCTTTTTGATTGGTTGCATTCTATCAACCAATATTTTATTTTTTGTGTATGCTCTTCTCTCTAAAATTGTGATCTTTGTCTTGCTTAATTCTATATTTCCATTATTTGATGTATGCATGCACTTATATGATTGAGGCCTTGTTTCACTGAGCTTACATACCCATATGTTCTTACCTCTTATTATCCTTTGCAAACCTATGTTGAGCCTATTTTACCCCTTCTTCTTTACTTTAGCTTATCACTAACTCTAAGCGCAAAACAATAATGTCCTTCATCTGAATCCTTGATTAGTTTAGACTAGTGAGAATGCTCATGAATTGAGTGTGGGGAAAAGTGGGTTTGGAAACATTTGGTTTGGGAATTGAGTATGTTAGACTTTGTTTGAAAATGTGAAAAATATTGAGAACATATTTATGCATTCAATACCTTAATCATATACATTGAGAAAAACAAAAGAAAAGAAAAATAAAAAAAGGAGCAGAAAAATAAAAAGGGGACAAAATGCCCCAAAATAAATAGTGAAATCAATGCATATGAGCTGTACTCAAAACTTGGAATGCATAAATATGTAGTAAAAACAGTTAATGGGAAGTTAGATTTTGTATTTTAATTAAATGGATTGTCTTAAGTTAGGTGGAAAGTTTATGTTAATTAAGGATTCAGATTTTAGTCCACTTGGCCAAATACAATCCTACTTTGACCCTAACCCCATTACAACCCTTAAAAGACCTCTTGATTTGTGTATTGGTGCATTAAAGTTTTGTTGATTGTTAGATGAAGAGCAAGCTATAGAAAGCAAGATTAGTAAAGAATTGAGAGAATTGACACTAGACACTTGAGAGTTAGAGTGATATACACTACCAGTAAGGGTTCAGCGCTCAATTCTATGTTCCCTGCTTTCATGAGCTATCTTTTTCTTGCAAGTTATTTGTATTGTATTTTGTGATTTGAATTAATGAAATCCAGTTCATATTTATTCTTGAAAGATTTATTTACTTTTTCACCAAGTAGGTAGAATCATTTTAGCATGTAGTTGCATTCACATTCATATTTATTCTTGAAAGATTTATTTAGTATCCTTGAGTTTAGCATGAGGACATGCTAATGTTTAAGTGTGGGGAGGTTGATAAACCACTATTTTATGGTTTATATTGTATTTAATTGAGTGGTTTTATCAAGCTTTTCACCCACTTATTCATAGGATTTGCATGATTTTACAATTCATTCCTAGTTTAATTCTATGATTAAAAACATGCTTCTTTGGTCTTAATTTAGCTAAGCTTAATCCTCTCTTATTACCATTCGATGCCTTGATCTGTGCGTTAAGTGTTTCAGGCTTCATAGGGCAGGAATGGCTTAGAGAATGAAGAGGAAGCGTGCAAAAATGGAAGGAACACAAGGAATTGAGGAGATGACCAGCGAGAAGTCATGCGGTCGCATGGCTCACGCGACCGCGCAAAATGGAAGAAATCAGAGTGACGCGTTCACGTGCCTGACGCGACCGCGCGGATTGGAAGCTGCACGAACGACGCGAATGCGTGGACGACGCGCACGCGTGATACGAAAAATGCTAAGTGAGGCGATCGTGTGGACGACGCGGACGTGTGACGTGCGTGATCTGCAGAATTACAAAAGTCGCTGGCAGAGATTCTGGGCCGCATTTCAACCCAGTTTTTGGCCCAGAAACACATATTAAAGTCAGGGAACATGCAGAGACTCAACATGCTTTTCATAATTCACAATTTTAGGTTTTAGATGTAGTTTTTAGAGAGAGAGGTTCTCTCCTCTCTCTTAGGATTTAGGATTAGGATTCCTCTTAAAGGATTTAGGATTTATTATTATTTCAACTTACAATTTCTTCTGAGCTTCAGGTTCAATATTCCTTTATTTTGACCTCTCTTCTACTTTGAGATACTTCAATGCTTTTATTTATGTTTGATTTATGTTGCCTGTTTGGCTTATGAATATTTTCCATGTTATATTTGACTGCTTTGAATGAATGTTAATTGAGGTATTCCGGATATTTATGATTCTTATTTAGCTTTTTATATTATTGGCTTTAATTGATTAACTGGAAGCTCTTGAGTTATCAACTATTTAGGATTGATTGTTATGTCAGCTGATTAATTGGAATTCCACTAACTCTAGTCTTTCCTTAGGAGTTGGCTAGGAATTGGGAAATCTAACCAATTGGTTCACTTGACGTTCCCTTGCTTACGTAAAGGTCAACTAAGTTGGATTAACTTCCATTCTCATAGGAGTAACTAGGATAGGACTTCCGAATTTTCATATCTTGCCAAGAGTTTATTTTATAGTTAATTATTTATTTTATTTGTCATTTAATTTACTTGTTCCTCACTTTCAAAACCCCAATTTACAAAACCCATAACCAATAATAAGAACATACCTCCCTGCAATTCCTTGAGAAGACGACCCGAGGTTTGAATACTCTGTTATCAATTTTAAAAAGGGTTTGTTACTTGTGACAACCAAAACGTTTGTAAGAAAGGACTTCTGTTGGTTTAGGAGCTACACTTGCAACGAGTACCAAATTGTAAAGATTCTTAGACCACGCAAAGTTCTTCTCTTCAGTGATATAGTTCATTCGAAATGATTTTGTCCACTCTTACCTCTTCACCGATCATGATACAATGAACCATAATGGCTCTAGCCACTGTAAGCTTGGACCGGTTGCTTGTAGGCGAGATCGAATAGTGGACAAATTCCATCCAACCCCTTGCTATGGGCTTGAGATCACTTCTCCTCAAGTGGAGTGCGTTACCCTTCACACCTCTGATCCATTGCTCACCCGGTAGCCCGATGTCTCTGACTACCTCCTCAAGCATAGAGTCATTACCCAATCTTTCCTTGTAAGTTACTTTGGAAGATGAAGAGGTTAAGATTTTCAACCGAAGAATCCTCTAGATGCTTTTCGGACTGAAATCAATCTCTTACAAAGCTTTTATAAGTCAAGGGTCTTTCATCATAAGTTTAAATATTGGTAAGACATGTATTGATATAAAACTCTTGAATTAGTAGTTGTCCCACCTTTGGGGATCAGTCACAGAGAACTTTCCATCTCTTTTATGTGATTTGATCATTAATTTTAGGGAACTCTTCCCTTTTCAGATTGAAGGGCACTTTAGGAACATAGTTGTAGAATTGATTCTCATGCAAGCTAGAGAGAAACCTTGTTGAGTCGTATGAAGAAGTAGCTGATTCCTTTTCGTTCCTCTTGTTTGATGAAGAAGATTGATTATTGGGTGCCATTCATTTTGATATAGCTTGCTTGATTAAACCTAACACTAAACTTAAAGATTTTTCTTGTCTCCAAGCAAAGAAAAAGAAGAACAATGGTGAAGAGAAAGAAGAGAAGAGTGTAGGATAGGTGAATAGTGGTGAATATTAAGGAATTGGAGGAAAGGAATGAAGAGGGACGGGGAGCATACTACAGTTATGTAGAAAAAAGTATAAAGTAATGGTGAATGAAGAAGGTGTGTATGGGCAAGTATTTATAGGGATAATGTGAGGCAGAATGGATGGTGGAGTTTGAAACTTGAGATATAAAGGTGTGCATGGAGGGGCATAATGAACGGATATTTTATACGCTTTTTGGGGTAATTTCATGTAGTTTTTAGTATGTTTTAGTTAGTTTTTAGTATATTTTTATTAGTTTTTAGGCAAAATTCATATTTTTGGACTTTACTATGAGTTTGTGTGTTTTTCTGTGATTTCAGGTATTTTCTGGCTAAAATTGAGGGAGCTGAGCAAAAATCTGATTCAGGCTAAAAAAGGACTGCTGATATTGTTGGATTCTGACCTCTCTGCACTCGAAATAGATTTTTTGGAGCAATAGGAGTCCAATTGGTGCGATCTTAAATGCGTTGGAAAGTAGACATCCAGGGCTTTCCAGCAATATATAATAGTCCATACTTTGCTCGAAGATAAACGACGTAAATTGGTGTTTAACGCCAGTTCCATGTTCCATTCTGGCGTTAAACGCCAGAAACAGGTTACCAGTTGGAGTTAAACGCCCAAAACAGGTTACAACCGGTTGTTTAACTCCAAAAACAGCCGGGCACGTGAAAAGCTCAAGTCTCAGCCCCAGCACACACCAAGTGGGCCCCAGAAGTGGATTTCTGCACTAGCTATCTTAGTTTACTCATTTTCTGTAAACCTAGGTTACTAGTTTAGTATTTAAACAACTTCTAGAGATTTATTTTGTACCTCATGACATTTTAGATCTGAACTTTGTACTCTTTGACGGCATGAGTCTCTAAACTCCATTGTTGGGGGGTGAGGAGCTCTGCTGTGTCTCGATGGATTAATGTAATTATTTCTGTTTTTTATTCAAACACGCTTGTTAATGAAAAGTGATTGTGTACACAACCACAGAAAAAGAGCTACTTGCAATGGTTTACGCCATTGACAAGTTCAGATCTTATTTAGTAGGATCAAAAGTGATTTTTGTACACTAACCATGCTGCTCTTAAATATTTACTCACAAAACAGGAATCAAAACCCAGACTCATAAGATAGGTGTTTCTTCTGCAAGAGTTTGATATAGAAATAAGAGACAGAAAAGGGACAGAGAACCAAGTAGCAGATCACCTGTCCCGAATAGAACCAGTAGAAGGGGCGTCCCTCCCTCTTACTGAGATCTCTAAAAACTTTTCGGATGAGCAACTCTTTGCCATCCAGGAAGTGCCATGGTTTGCAGACATTGCAAACTACAAAGCTGTGAGATTCATACCCAAAGAGTATAGTAGGCAGCAATCAAAGAAATTGATCTCGGATGTAAAGTACTATCTTTGGGATGAACCATATCTCTTCAAGAGATGTGCAAACGGAGTAATCCGTAGATGTGTGCCTGAAGAAGAAGCACAGAAGATCCTCTGGCATTGCCATGGATCATAGTATGGAGGACATTTTGGAAGTGAGCGAACAGCCACAAGAGTCCTCCAATGTGGCTTCTACTGGCCTACTCTCTATAAAGACTCTCGAGAGTTTGTACGTAATTGTGACAATTGCCAAAGATCTGGCAATCTGCCTTACGGTTATGCCATGCCTCAACAAGGGATCTTGGAGATTGAGTTGTTTGATGTATGGGGTATTGACTTCATGGGGCCTTTCCCACCATCATACTCAAACACTTATATTCTGGTGGCAGTAGATTATGTATCCAAATGGGTGGAGGCTATTGCAACACCCACTAATGATACTAAGATAGTGCTGAAATTACTCCAAAAACACATCTTCAGTAGATTTGGTGTCCCTAAAGTACTAATCAGTGATGGGTGCGCTCATTTCTGCAATAAACAGCTTTACTCTGCTGTGGTTCGATATGGAATTAGCCACAGGGTGGCAACTCCATATCATCCACAAACAAATGGGCAAGCTGAAGTCTCTAATAGAGAACTTAAAAGAATCCTGGAACAGACTGTGATCAACCGTAGAAGGGATTGGCAAGAAGCTTGGATGATGCTTTGTGGGCATACAGAACAGCATTCAAGTCTCCTATAGGGGCCTCTCCATACTAGCTCGTGTATGGAAAAGCCTATCACTTGCCAGTGGAATTGGAACACAAGGCCTACTGGGCAACCAGATTCCTAAACCTTGATGCCAAGTTAGCTGGAGAGAAAAGATTGCTCCAGTTAAATGAGCTAGAGGAATTCAGACTCAATGCTTTCCAAAATGCAAAAATTTACAAAGAGAAAGCAAAAAGATGGCATGATAAGAGGCTGTCATCCAGAGTCTTTGAGCCAGGGCAGAAAGTTCTGCTGTTTAATTCTAGGCTCATATTTTTTCCCGGGAAATTGAAATCCCGGTGTTGAGGACCATATGTGATTACAGGTGTGTCACCATATGGATACGTAGAGCTTCAGGATAATGATTCTGACAAAAAGTTCATTGTTAATGGACAGAGAGTCAAACATTATCTTGAAAGCAATTTTTAGCAAGAATGCTCAAAACTGAGACTTGATTAAAGCTCAGTAATAGTCCAGCTAAAGACAATAAAGAAGTGCTTGCTGGGAGGCAACCCAGCCATTAACAAAACTTATTTGTTAATTAAATGATAACTTTACAGGTTCATATTAATTATCTTCAAGGTAAAATAACAATTTCATGAGTTCACAGAGTTATAGAAGGATTCAGAGGATAAAACAGCAAAAAGAAGCTCACTAGTGCGAAAAAGCCAGTAAGAGCTATTTTAGGCGTTAAACGCCCAAAAGCGGCATCCACTGGGCGTTAAACGCCAGAAAGAAGCAGCTTCTGGGCTTTTAACGCCAGATTTACAGCGTCCTGGGCGTTCAAAGAAACGCCCAGTGATAAAGGAGTTTCTGGCGTTTAACACCAGCTAGAAGCAACAGCTGGGCATTAAACGTCCAGACCAAGCACCAACTGGGCGTTAAACGCCCAAAACATGCAACAGTTGGCCATTTAACGCCAGGATTGTGGAGGGAAGGAAGTTTTTGTTCCCAACTTGATTTTTTTCAAATTTTCATGTTTCCATCCATAATTTCTTGCATAAACATATTACAAATCCTAATTTTTCAAATCCTTTTTCAAAGATATCAAATGTATCTTAATTCTAAACATAACTATTTTTAAAATCCTCTTCAACTTCTTTTCAAATCCTTTTCAAATCAAATCTATCTGTTATCCCTCTCAAATCTTTTCAACTCATCAATATCTTTTTCAAATCTTCACAATATTTTTTTCAAAACAAATCTATCTTTTTCAAATATCTTTCATATTATTCATATCTTTTAAAATTTAAAGTGCATCTTTTTCCTATCATACTTATCTTTTACAAATCATATCTTTTTCAAAACTTTTGAATGCCCACCCCCTCCCTTTAAATCCACGTTCGGCTCCCTCCTCTCCTCCATAATTTGAACTTGGCTCTCCCTCTATCCCTCTCCTTTCCTTTCCTTTGCTTTAGAACAAGCAAACCTCTAAGTTTGGTGTGTTTATCCGTGATCACTAAACCAATACCCACTAAGATCATGGCTCCTAAGGGAAAACAAACCACTCCAAGAGGCAAGAAAGAGAATATTCTAAAACCACTTTGGAATCAAGGGATGTTCTTAACCAAAGAACATTCAGACCATTACTACAAAATAATGGGTCTAAGGTAAGTGATCCCGAAAGTTAAATTCGATCTGAAAGAAGACAAATATCCAGAGATCCAAGAGCAAATTTGAAACAGGAGCTGGGAAATCCTAGCTAATCCTGAAACAAAGGTGGGAAGAAACATGGTTCATGAATTCTATTCTAATCTCTGGCAAACAGATAGGCAGAGAATAGCTGGAACCGCCTTCTATGACTATCGAACTCTGGTCAGAGGGAAGATTGCTCACCTCCACCCTGACAAAATAAGAGAGATCTTCAAGCTGCCTCAACTGCAAGATGACCCAGACTCCTTTAATAGGAGAATGATGAGAACAAATAAGGGCTTGGACAAAATTCTAGAGGACATATGCCTCCCTGGAACCAAGTGGACAACTAACACAAAGAGTGTCCCAAACCAACTCAAGAGAGGAGATATCAAACCAGTTGCTAGAGGCTGGCTGGACTTCATCGGGCATTCTATACTGCCCACTAGCAACCGCTCTGTAGTCACCATCAAAAGAGCAGTAATGATCCATTGCATTATGTTGGGAAAAGAAGTGGAAGTTCATCAGCTGATCTCTTGTGAACTTTACACAATTGCAAACAAGAACTCCAAAGATGCCAAATTGGCTTATCCAAGCTTAATCTCTATACTATGTAAAGATGCTAGGGTGAAGATGGGAGTAAATGAGTATATCTCAGTTGAGCAACCAATCACCAAAAAGTCAATGGAAGGACAACAAGTACAGGACGACCCCATCAAGAGGAAAGCACAGTAGTTTCTCCCGGAAATCCCTCAAATTGAATACTGGGAGCGTCTTGAAGCATCTGTCACCAAGTTGCAAGAAGCTATGGACCAACTAAAGAAAGAACAGCAAAATCAAAGTAGCATGCTTTGCAAACTGCTTAGGGAACAAGAAGAGCAAGGGCGTGAACTGAAGCAACTGAAGCGTCAGAAGCTATCTCTTGAAGGGCCAAGCACCCCACAGACTAAAGGAGCATCCACCTCCCAAAATAAAGGTTGTTGAGTCCTAATATTTGCCTTAACTCTGTGATAATTGTTCTTATTAGGAATTCACCTTAGAAGTTATATATGAGTAGTAGTAATTAGTATCTTTATATTGATTTTATCTCCAATTAAGATATAACTTATTTTTCTCATCATCATCAAACATAAATAAAATAGCAGATTTTTAGAATAAGGAGGTAATATTTTTTCAAGTTCTTAATAAGGAAAATTCTAATTATTTATATGTGGTGGCAATACTTTTTGTCTTCTGAATGAATGCCTGAACAGTGCATATTTTTATATTGAATTTTATGAATGTTAAAATTGTTGGCTCTTGAAAGAATGATGAATAAGAGAAGTGTTACTGATGATTTGAAAAATCATGAAATTGATTCTTGAAGCAAGAACAAGCAGTGAAAAAAAAAGAAGGAGCAGCAGAAAAAGCCAATAGCCCTTTAAACCAAAAGGCAAGGGTAAAAAGGATCCAAGGCTTTGAGCATCAATGGAAAAGAGGGCCTAAAGGAATAAAATACTGGCTTAAGCGGCTAAATCAAGCTGTCCCTAACCATGTGCTTGTGTCATGAAGGTCCAAGTGAAGAGCTTGAGACTGAGTGGTTAAAGTCGTGATCCAAAGCAAAAGAGTGTTCCTAAGAACTCTGGACACCTTTAACTGGGGACTTTAGCAAAGCTAAGTCACAATCTGAAAAGTTTCATCTAGTTATGTGTCTGTGGCATTTATGTATCTGGTGGTAATACTGGAAAACAAAATGCTTAGGGTCACAGCCAAGACTCATAAGTAACTGTGTTCAAGAATCAACATACTGAAATAGGAGAACCAATAACACTATCTGAATTCTGAGTTCCTATGGATGTCAATCATTCTGAATTTCAAAGGATAAAGTGAGATGCCAAAACTGTTCAGAGGCAAAAAGTTACTAGTCCCGCTCATCTAATTAGAATCTGAGCTTCACTTAAAACTCTGAGATATTATTGCTTCTTGATTTCTTTTTATCCTATTTTATTTATCTAGTTGCTTGGGGACAAGCAGCAGTTTAAGTTTGGTGTTGTGATGAGCATATATTTTATACGCTTTTTGGGGGTAATTTCATGTAGTTTTTAGTATGTTTTAGTTAGTTTTTAGTATATTTTTATTAGTTTTTCGGCAAAATTCATATATTTGGACTTTACTATGAGTTTGTGTGTTTTTCTATGATTTCAGGTATTTTCTGGCTGAAATTGAGGGAGCTGAGCAAATATCTGATTCAGGCTGAAAAAGGACTGCTGATGTTGTTGGATTCTGACCTCTCTGCACTCAAAATATATTTTTTAGAGCTACAAAAGTTCAATTGGCGCACTCTTAATTGCGTTGGAAAGTAGACATCCAGGGCTTTCCAGCAATATATAATAGTCCATACTTTGCTCGAAGATAAATGACGTAAATTGGCATTTAACGCCAGTTCCATATTCCATTCTGGCGTTAAACGCCAGAAACAGGTTACCAGTTGGAGTTAAACGCCCAAAACAGGTTATAACCTGTTGTTTAACTCCAGAAACAGCGCAGGCACGTGAAAAGCTCAAGTCTAAGCCCCAGCACACACCAAGTGGGCTCCAGAAGTGAATTTCTGCACTATCTATCTTAGCTTACTCATTTTCTGTAAACCTAGGTTACTAGTTTAGTATTTAAACAACTTTTAGAGATTTATATTGTACCTCATGACATTCTAGATCTGAACTTTGTACTCTTTGACGGCATGAGTCTCTAAACTCCATTGTTGGGGGTGAGGAGCTCTACCGTGTCTCGATGGATTAATGCAATTATTTCTGTTTTCTATTCAAACACGCTTGTTGATGAGCGGATAATTTATACGCTTTTTGCCATTGTTTTTAGTTAATTTTTAGTAAGATCTAGCTACTTTTAGGGATGTTTTCATTAGTTTTTATGCTAAATTCATATTTCTGGACTTTACTATGAGTTTGTGTGTTTTTCTGTGATTTCAGGTATTTTCTGGCTGAAATCGAGGGACCTGAGCAAAACTCTGATAAAAGGCTGACAAAGGACTGCTGATGTTATTGGATTCTGACCTCCCTGCACTCAAAATGGATTTTATGGAGCTACGAAACTCCAAATGGCGCGCTCTCAACGGTGTTGGAAAGTAGACATCCAGAGCTTTCCAGCAATATATAATAGTCTATACTTTATTCGAGATTAGATGACGTAAACTGGCGCTCAACGCCAGTTCCATGCTGCATTCTGGAGTCAAACGCCAGAAACACGTCACGAACCAGAGTGGAACGCCAAAAACAATTACAACTTGGCATTCAACTCCAAAAGAAGCCTCTGCTCGTGTAAAGCTCAAGCTCAGCCCAACCACACACCAAGTGGGCCCCGGAAGTGGATTTCTGCATCAATTACTTATTTCTGTAAAACCTAGTAGCTAGTCTAGTATAAATAGGACATTTTACTATTGTATTAGACATCTTTGGACGCCTAGTCCTTAGACCAAGTCCTTCTCCCTATTTTCAAATTCATATCACATTTTGGGGGCTAGCCATTCGGCGATGCCTAGACCACTATCACTTATGTATTTTCAACGGTGGAGTTTCTACACACCATAGATTAAGGGTGTGGAGCTCTGCTGTACCTCGAGTTTCAATGCAATTACTACTATTTTCAATTCAATTCAGTTTATTCATGTTCTAAGATATTCGTTGCACATAACTATGACGAATGTGATGATCCGTGACACTCATCATCATTCTCACCTATGAACACGTGACTGATAACCACTTCCATTCTACCTGAGACCGAGCACATATCTCTTGGATTCCTTAATCAGAATCTTCGTGGTATAAGCTAGAATTGATGGCGGCATTCATGAGAATCCGGAAAGTCTAAACCTTATCTGTGGTATTCCGAGTAGGATTCAGGGATTGAATGACTGTGACGAGCTTCAAACTCGCGATTGTTGGGCGTGATGACAAACGCAAAAGAATCAATGGATTCTATTCCGACATGATCGAGAACCTACAGATGATTAGTCGTGCTGTGACAGAGCATTTGGACCATTTTCACTGAGAGGATGGGATGTAGCCATTGACAACGGTGATGCCCTATATACAGCTTGCCATGGAAAGGAGTAAGAAGGATTGGATGAACGTAGTAGGAAAGCAGAGATTCAGAAGGAGCACAGCATCTTCATACGCCTATCTGAAATTCCCACCAATGATTTACATAAGTATTTCTATCTTTATTTTCTGTTTATTTATTATTATTATTCGAAAACTCCATAATCATTTATTATCCGCCTAACTGAGATTTACAAGATGACCATAGCTTGCTTCATACCAACAATCTCCGTGGGATCGACCTTTACTCACGTAAGGTTTATTACTTGGACGACCCAGTGCACTTGCTGGTTAGTTGTGCGGAGTTGTGAAGAAAATGTTGAGTTATAAATGCGCATACCAAGTTGAATGCCATTATTAGAGATCACAATTTTGTGCACCAAGTTTTTGGCGCCGTTGCTGGGGATTGTTCGAGTTTGGACAACTGACGGTTCATCTTGTTGCTTAGATTAGGTAATTTTTTTTTGTTTTATTTTCAAAAAAAATTTCAAAAATCTTTCAAAAAAATTTCCCTTTTGTTTTCGAAAATTATTCTAAATTTTTAAGAATGAATTCTAGAGTTTCATGGTAACATGCTGAAACCTGGCTGGTTTTAAAGCCATGTCCAAATTCTTTTAGATTAAGGCTTCCACTTGTCAACATAAAGGGCATGTATATAGAGTTGGATGAAGTATCAACTGTTGCATGCCTGATTTATATCCTAAAGCTGGCTAGCTATTAAGCCATGTCCAACTCCTATATCGGAGCTTTAGGCTAACATTGAAAGATTCCTGGAATTTTTATTAAAACTTTTGAATTTCTTATTTTGTTTTTCTTTTTTTTCTATATGTTTTCGAAAATTATAAAATAAAAAAATTTATAAAATCATAAAATCAAAAATATTTTGTGTTTCTTATTTGAGTCTAGTTTCAATTTTTAAGTTTGGTGTCAATTGAATATTTTAAAAATTTATGCATTTTTCGAAAATTCATGCATGGTGTTCTTCATGATCTTCAAGTTGTTCTTGGTAAGTCTTCTTGTTTGATCTTGATGTTTTCTTGTTTTGTGTCTTTTGTTGTTTTCCATGTGCATTTTTGCATTCATAGTGTCTAAGCATTAAAGATTTCTAAGTTTGGTGTCTTGCATGTTTTCTTTGCATCAAAAATTTTTCAAAAATATTTTCTTGATGTTCATCATGATCTTCAAAGTGTTCTTGGTGTTCATCTTGACATTCATAGTGTTCTTGCATGCATTCTTTGTTTTGATCCAAAAAGAAACGAGAAAAACATAAAAATGACGTTTTATTCTTTTCTCTCTCATCATTAAAAATTCAAAAAAAATCAAAAAAAAATATTTTCCTTAATTTTCTCAAAATTTCAAAAATTTGAGTTGACTTAGTCAAAATTTTTTAAAACTTAGCTATTTCTTATAAGTTAAGTCAAATTTTCAATTTTTTTTTTAAATCCTATATTTTCAAAATCTTTTTCAAAAATCAATTCTTTTTCATTTTTTCTATTATTTTTGAAAATTTTAAAAAAATATTTTTAAAATCTTTTTCTTATCTTTATTTCAAAATTTCGAAAACTTTACTAACAATAAATGTGATTAATTGATTCAAAAATTTGAAGTTTGTTACTTTCTTGTTAAGAAAGGTTCAATCTTTAAATTCTAGAATCATATCTTTTAGTTTCTTGTTAGTCAAGTAATCAAATTTTAATTTTAAAAATCAATTCTTTTTCAAAATATCTTTTTCTATCATATCTTTTTCAAAATTTTATCTTTTTCAAAAATTTGATTTCAAAATATCTTCTTATCTTCTTATCTTTTCAAAATTGATTTTCAAATCTTTTTCAAACTAACCAATTAACTTTTGTTTATTTTTTTTATCTTTTTCAAAACCACCTAACTAATTTTAGCTCTCTAATTTTCGAAAATTACCTCCCTCTTTTTCAAAATTCTTTTAATTAACTAATTGTTTTAAATTTTAATTTTAATTTTATTTCTTCCTTTAATTTTCAAAAATCACTAACTTATTTTTCAAAATTAATTTTCGAATTCTCTCCCTCTCATCTTATTCTATTTATTTATTTATTTACTAACACTTCTCCTCATCTCAAGAATCTGAACCTATCTTCACCCTTGTGTTTGGATTCTTACCTTTTCCTTCTTCTATTCCTTTCTTCTTCTACTAACATAAAGGAATCTCTCTACTGTGGTAAAGAGGATCCATATTATTATTTTCTGTTCCCTTCTTTTTCATATGAGCAGGAGCAAGGACAAGAACATTCTTGTTGAGGCAGATCCTGAACCTGAAAGGACTCTGAAAAGGAAATTAAGAGAAGCTAAATTACAACAATCCAGAGACAACCTTACAGAAATTTTCGAAAAGGAAGAGGAGATGGCAGCCGAAAATAATAATGCAAGGAGGATGCTTGGTGATTATACTACACCTACTTCCAAGTTTGATGGAAGACGCATCTCAATCCCTGCTATTGGAGTAAATAACTTTGAGCTGAAACCTCAACTAGTTGCTCTACTGCAATAGAACTGCAAGTTCCATAGACTTCCTTCAGAAGATCCCTACCAGTTTTTAACTGAGTTCTTGCAAATCTGTGAGACTGTTAAGACTAATGGAGTAGATCCTGAAGTCTACAAGCTCATACTTTTCCCCTTTGCTGTAAGAGACAGAGCTAGAATATGGTTGGATTTACAACCTAAAGATAGCCTGGACTCATAGGATAAGCTGGTCGCGGCCTTCTTGGCTAAGTTTTTTCATCCTCAAAAGCTGAGCAAGCTTAGAGTGGATGTTCAGACCTTCAAACAAAAAAATGGTGAATCCCTCTATGACGCTTGGGAAAGATACAAGCAGATGACCAAAATGTGTCCTTCTGACATGCTTTCTGAATGGACCATTTTGGATATATTCTATTATGGCCTATCTGAATTCTCTAAGATGTCACTGGACCATTCTACAGGTGGATCCATTCACCTACAGAAAACGCCTGCAGAAGCTCACGAACTCATTGACATGGTTACAAATAACTAATTCATGTATACTTCTGAGAGGAATTCTGTGAGTAATGGGACGCCTCAGAGGAAAGGAGTTCTTGATGTGCGGAAAACGATCCGACACAAAACTCACCGGCAAGTGCACCGGGTCGCATCAAGTAATAAAACTCACGAGAGTGAGGTCGATCCCACAGGGATTGAAGGATTGAGCAACTTTAGTTTAGTGGTTGAATTAGTCAAGCAAACAAGTGTTGATTGTGTGAATTTGTGTTGACAAAATATAAATTGCATAGAATGTAAAGGGGAGTGGGTGATTTGCAGGAAATTAAAGGGAATAAAAAGAAAAAGAGCTGAATCTTAAAGTGCAAGTAATGTAAATTGCGGAAACTTAAAGTGCAAGAAATGTAAATGGCTTGAATTATAAAGGAAATCGGGAAGTGGAATTGCAGAATTTAGACAAGGATAAGCAGATTACAATAAACAGAGAAGTAGAAGAGATATTTAAAATGAAAATTCTAGATCTCAGGACCCAAGAGACTAGATAACCAATTCTAGATCTCAATGCCTTCCTAGATCAAAATTTAGAATTCACTTGCAAGAGAAATTAAAATCAAACAGAAGAAGAACTAAATTCAAATCTCAATTTCTCAAGAGTGCAGTAAATAAAACAGAGAGATCTTAGGGTGGAATTGAAATAGAATTCCTTCAATTCTCCAACACCCAAGATTCAAAGAAAGCTTTGCAGGAAAGTAAACAAGATAACCCAGAGGAAGAGAATTCAATTCTCCTCCCAGAAACTCTCTCAAATGTCAAGTGATCTTTCCAAAAGTTCCTTAGCAAAAATCCCTAAATCAAAAGCTTACTAAAACTTCAAATCATAAGCTATTTATACACTTTCTTCTAATGATCTTCAAGTCTTGAATTGGGCCTTGGCCTTGATGGAATTGGGTTGCTAGTGGCCTCTTTGATTGCTCTAGGTGTTGGGAAGAAATCCACTTATGAACCGGCCATGCAAGTCTCACGTTTGAGCCAACGTTTGAGGTCAAACGTTAACTCAAACGTTGCCGTGTGAAATAATGCAGCAGGCCTCATTTTGCTGTCATCCACGTTTGGCTCAACGTTTGAGGTCAAACGTGAGCTCAAACGTGGATCCCCCATGCATTCTTTTTGGCCAACGTTTGGCCCAACGTTTGAGGTCAAACGTTGGCGCAAACGTGGCTCAATTAGCTCATCAATCAGGGGTGTTCTTCCATGCTCTTATTTGCCAAAATGTAGCCAACGTTTGACCCAACGTTTGAGGTCAAACGTTGGCTCAAACGTCGCTGCCAAAGGCTCACTCTGCCTCCTCTTATGTGCCAACGTTTGCCTCAACGTTTGAGGTCAAACGTTGGCGCAAACTTCACCTTCCAGGAGTGCTATTTTTCCTCTTTATGTCGCCAACGTTTGCCTCAACGTTTGAGGTCAAACGTTGGCTCCAACGTTGCCCCAGGAGCTTCTTCTTCAGCCAACGTTTGCCTCAACGTTTGAGGTCAAACGTTGGCTCCAACGTTGCCTTCCAGGAGCTTCTTATTCAGCCTGTTGCACCCTCCTTCCAAGCGTTGTTTCACCTATCATCAATCAATCAAAAACATCAAAGCTATGCTTCAAATCATGAGATTGTTTCTTTCCAAAATATATGACAATTATAACACAATATCTCATGAAAATACATCATTTTATACATGATTGATTGAGTCAAAGATAACATGGATTTCAACCCAATTGGCTTACTTATGACTTAAGAAAGTGCATAAAACTAAATGAGAACAAAGAAAAAGACTAGTAAAACTAGGCTAAGATGACTTGTCATCACAACACCAAACTTAAAACTTGCTTGTCCCCAAGCAAGAAGAGAATTATTGAGAAGAAAGAGTGAAAGAAGAAGAGGAGGCTAATGTTAGTAGAGGATTATTGGTAGCTCATGGGGTTTTATGCAGATATGTGACTACTCACTTCTTATTGACTTATAGGCCTAGAAGTTTTCCTCTAAGCATCAAGCAACACACTGCTATGACCTCTCATTATTCTTTTGTCCTTGTTTACTAAAAAAATTTCTTTATAAGCTTTAATTCATTGTCATGTGTAACAAGCTTCTTTTCTTTACTTGTGCTTGACACATTATTCACTTTAGACACTTGGCTTACATTCCTTCTTAGAGCATTAATGCCCAGCACCTCTTTGGGTCACTAAATGCCTTGTAGTTAGGTTGCTCTTGATGGTGGATTTTTAGTTGATAATCCCGGGTTAGTTAACCCAAGTTACCAAGTGTTAATGCACTCCAAAGAACTTAATAATCCAAGCAGATCC
Source organism: Arachis hypogaea (assembly GCF_003086295.3). Taxonomy (NCBI): domain Eukaryota; kingdom Viridiplantae; phylum Streptophyta; class Magnoliopsida; order Fabales; family Fabaceae; genus Arachis; species Arachis hypogaea. Next base: position 61,841,894 of record NC_092037.1, read on the forward strand.
TAGTACAAAAACACCACAGGCATATGTTCTAAAGTTCAAGCTATTGGTGTCTAGCTTATTTCTTATTTCTTTTGTTCTTGTTGCTGCCATTTTGGCTTTTCTCATTCCATTTTTTTTTCTTTTCTTTTTAGACAAGGACTTTTATTCAATTGAGATTCATAGACAGTGAGTTACTTTCTATTTAAAAAGAAAACATTCTATTCCTTTTATTCACTAAAAGTGAGTCACAACACAATCACACATACATACCTCCACTTACTATTATTTGACTCTTAGCTAACAATTAACCATATTACTTCCTGTTTCAAACATTTCTTTTATTGAATTGAAAAGGCTTAGGGACAGAGCATGCATCAGTTAAGTGAAAGTAAATAAACAAGCACACACTTAGACTAGCTTACTTATTTGTATTTAAAGAACACATCAGCAAGACATATTAGAACTCCTAAATTAAAGCATTTCTCAAAGGAAAGAGTTAAGTGTAAATACAACCTGTTGGATTGCAGCCCCTTTTGAGTAATAATGCACAATGTCTTCAAATGGTGGCTAATTGCCTGCATACTCATCAAAAGTTGCTTACTTCTCAAGCCCTTAGGTAGCTGGTTAGTATGCAAAGATTGGTTATGGCCTCTTGAACTTACTTTGGTGTGTGAACACCAAACTTAGTCCTTTGCCACTGTTTCCCATGCATCAGATTAACTATATGTGGAATCCTTTTTGTCTTTGCTAAAAGTAATGAAACTAAAGACTAAAATAAAAAAAACAATGGCTGGATAGTTTATCTGATTGCTCGGAGCTAGCAAATCTTTATGCAGAGAGTTAGAATGTGCTTTTAAACGAGATTTTGGTGGGACACCAAATTTAAAACCTTTCATTCTCACTTAAATCGTTTTGGTGTGCAACACCAAACTTAGCTCCTTGCAATACATATAAAACTACACAACCTTTCTATTGAAATAGTTAAGAAAGAAAACTACCTTAGGTTGGGTTGCCTCCCAACAAGCGCTCTTTTAATGTCACTAGCTTGACATTCTTCATTTTTTTTTCAGGGAGGTTGTAAGCTCTGAACCTCCTTTTCCTTGTCCCAATGTCCTCCTAAGTATAGCTTTGCTCTGTGACCATTTGCTGTGAATTGACTTTTTGTTGCTTCATCCATCAATTCAATGCTCCCATAAGGGAAACCTTAGTTACCAAATATGGACCAGTCCACTTGGATTTAAGTTTGCCAGGAAATATCTTGAGCCTGGAGTTGTATGATGTGCTATAAACTGAGTATAGCTACGATTTAGGAAATTGCACAATCGGCAAAATTCCTTCCGGCAAGTGCACCGGTTATCGTCAAGTAAAAACTCACAATAGAGTGAGGTCGAATCCCACAAGGATTGGTTGAATGAGCAATTCGAATTAGAAGTTTGATTAGTTGAGCGGAATCAAGAATTGGGTGTGAATTGCATAAAGTAAATTGGCGGGAAATGTAAATTGCAAGGAATTGAAATGACTGAATCTTAAATTGTGAGAATTAAAGTGCGAGAAGTTAAATTGCTGAAATTAAAAGGGAATTGGGGTGATTGCATAAATTGAAATTTGCAGAATGTAAATGGAAAAGGATAGATCAGAGAGAGAAGTTCATTGGGTGTTAGGAGATATTGAGATCTCCGAATCAAAACATTTTTATCTCTTCCTCAACCAATGCATTCATTGAATTTTGCTTGGCAATCTTATATGATTGGATCCCAATCCCTTGGCTCACCAATTCTCTATAAAAACAAACAAATTCCCAATCCCTTGGTTTAAATGTTCATAAGAAGAGATGAAGCTCGATCACTGATTATACCACACAGCTTCATGGACCATAATTTGGTAGGATTACATGTCACAATATCCATCCAAACCCCAATCCAATTCACTGTGAGAAAGCTTCTCTAGCATGAATCCTCCATTCCTTTCCCAAGGTTCCGAAGGATTCCAATTATGGGTAATTTCCTTCCCAAGACAATTACCCAATGGAATTAGATCGAGAAGCTTTATAACAAAATTCAAGAGAAAAGATTGAAGAAGAAGATAAAACTATTATTGATCCATTGAATTTCAACAGAGCTCCCTAACCCAATGAAAGGGGTTTAGTGAATCATAGCTCTGAATTCAATTACAAAAGTATGAAAATTCTAAAGTGTCCAAAGGTTAAAGGTGTAAAAAAGTCCTAACTAACTTCAATTCTATCCTATTTATACACTTTCTAAATTGAGCTTCTGTTGTGATTCTTGGGCTTTGAGGCCTTTCCTTGATTTCCTTTTACTTTAGGCTTATGGTCCATAATCTTGATGAGGCTGTGATCCAATTCTGTAACATTCATTGAGCAAACTTAGTGATAAACAAGTAATGACACAAGGCTCAACAAATTGAAGTTCCAGACTCATCAATTCTTCAGGCCCAATCTCATAAACCATGATATTCACTTGGGTTTCATACCATAATACGTTTAAGTTAGTATTTGTACTCAATTGCTAACTTAAACTTCAATATATTTGGCCCAGAACCTTTTCAAATGGTGGTGTTTAAGTTGAAGTTTAAGTTTCAGTTTAAGGTCAAACTAAAACTTAAACGTGGAATTGGAAGAAAGCAACCCAGGGGTGTGCATTGTCGAGCACGTTTAACCTCCAGTTTAAGGTTAAACTGGAGGTTAAACTTGGAAATGAAGAAAGCACACCCTGGAGGCAATTTGGGTCGACCACGTTTAACCTCCAGTTTGAGGTTAAACTGGAGGTTAAACTTGGAAATGAAGAAAACACCCTGGAGGAGAAAAGCCATCGAACACGTTTAACCTCCAGTTTGAGGTCAAACTAGAGGTTAAACGTGGAATGAAGAAATCACACCCTGGAGGCATAAAATGGTCGAACACGTTTAACCTCCAGTTTGAGGTCAAACTGGAGGTTAAACGTGGAAACACTCCCTTTCTTGAGTCGTCACTTTGTTCTCTTGTCAACCTTGCCAATTTGATGCCAAATATGGACTATTATACCTCGTTGGAAAGCTATAGATGTCTACTTTCCAATGCAACTGGAAGCGCATCATTTGGAGTTCTACAACTCGAGTTATACTCCATGGACGGTGAAGAGGTCAGCTGGCCTGATTGCATGTTGGTACTATGCTCTTCTATGCACATTACGGGGCTGTTTTCTCCCTCAATTTTTAGTATCCACCATGCATGCCATATATGCTTGGAACGCTCTAGATGTCTTCTTTCCAATGCATTTTGAATCACCTCATTTGAAGTTTTGTAGCTCAAGTTATTTATGTTTGAAGAAGGCATGGTCAAGCTGTTCCATATAACACGTTTAACCTCCAGTTTAAGGTTAAACTGGAGGTTAAACGTGGAAATGCTTCCTTGTGAGAAAATGTGTCGAACACGTTTAACCTCCAGTTTGAGGTCAAACTGGAGGTTGAACGTGGAATCATTCCCTTGGTGCCATTCTCATTCTGGCGTTTAACCTCCAGTTTGAGGTCAAACTGGAGGTTAAACGTGGAAATGCTTCTTGGTGAGGAGAAAGTGTCGAACACGTTTAACCTCTAGTTTAAGGTTAAACTAGAGGTTAAACGTGGAATGCTCCCTTGGTTCAAATCATCATTCTGGCGTTTAACCTCCAATTTGAGGTCAAACTGGAAGTTAAACGTGGAATGCTTCTTAGTGCCCTTTCTCATTCTGGCGTTTAACTTCCAGTTTAAGGTCAAACTGGAGGTTAAACACCAGTTACAGCATTTCCTCTCTTCTCATGATTTTGGCGTTTAAGCTCCAGTTTAGGCTTAAACTGGAGCTTAAACGTCCCATTTGAATTTCAAGCTTCCTTCATTGATTTTGTTGCTTCCTTGCCTAGCCTCTCTTTCCTGAAATCATCCAAACAATTGCATCAAAGTCTTGCAAAATTTCATGAGAATTCATCCATTCATAGCATTCAAGTAATATCACTAAAAACTCATGGAATTTGCATCAAAATCATAATGTTTGGATGATTCATTGCTTGTTGTTCATTTAACCATTCTTGGTTACTTTAAGCTCAAGAAAATGCATAAAACAACTAAAACTAACAGAAAAATGCTAGTGAAACTAGCCTAAGATGCCTTGGCATCACAACACCAAACTTAATACTTGCTTGTCCCTAAGCAAGTCCTGAGTTATTTGAGAAGAAAGTATGAAACAAAAAGTAATTACATTGGCTATATTAGCAAGCACTTGAAGTTCATCAGAAGGGTTTTATGCAGAAAGTTGCAGCATCACGTTTTCATACTTATCAAGTAGGATTATCACTTTTTCATTGCATCCATCAAACACTGCTATGGCCTCTTGTTATTCTTATGTCTTTGGCACATTTTCCTTTCTTTGTTTTTCTTTTTCTTAGAGCTCTTTGCTCCTTGTTTGCTCAGTGTCATGTGTAGCACAAGCCTTTGGCAATTTTCTTTTTCTTATTGCATTACACATATCCACTACAGGCATTTTAGTTCACATTTCTTTTTGAGACATTGGTGCCCAGCACCTCTTTGTGTGACTAAATGTTTTGTATTTAGGTTGCTCTTGATAATGGACTTTTGGTTGATAATCCCGGGTTAGTTAACCCAAGTTACCAAGTGTTGAAACACTCCACAGAACCTATTCATCCAAGCAGATCCTAGTACATAAACACCACAGGCATATGTCTCAGAAGTTCAAACCATTGGTGCCTAGCTTATTTTCTTAATTTCCTTGCTTTTTGCTTTTTGATTGCCCTTTTCAGTGGCTTTTTCTTCTTCTTTTTCTTTCTTTCTCATGGCCAAAGACATTTATTCATCAAGATCCATAGACAGTATTCAACTTCTACACAAAAATGATGATTCTACACTAAATTTTCAGTGAGCTAACTAAACAATCAAGCATTCATACCACCACATAATTCTACTTGATTTGTCACTAATTGAGCCAAGTTACTTTTTGTTCAAACTTTTATTTTATTTTTGGAAACAGAACAAGCATGGCAAGCATTTGTTTAAGAAGATGAAGTTATATCAAACATCTAGGCAATTCACTTTATTCAAAGCAGTAAATCAACAAACATACTAAAAACTTCACTTAAACTTAAATGACTTAAAATGAAACAAAGCTCATAAAGACAATTCACAATTATCATTTGATTGTTAAGGAACGGGACCACCTCTCATTTATTGCTTGGTTCTTCTTGATTCTTGGGATCCTGCTTCTTCTTGCTTCTTACCTCTTTTTGACCAAGAACCGTGCCTCTCCTCTTGTCTTCTTCCTCCATTCTTATCCTTCCTTTTGTACCTGCACAAACAAACAAATGTGCTATTATTTTTCGGTCCATGTGAATAGTATTTGCACATGTTTGTCATTCTTTTTGAATTGTAAATCAATGATTGTTTTTATGAGCTTATAGCCGTGACCTTTGTGTGTATGCATATTTATTAATGGACACCAAATTTAATGTTTGGTAATGTCTCCTGATGTCATGAAATCCATGTTTGTTGTCCTTAATGAATGTGCATAATTCTAATAAATCATAGTCACTTTGGCTCTTTGATCCTAAACAAATTTACTACCTAAAGTAATTGAAATCAAAGTATTAAAACATGCAAATGGTATACTTGTCATGAATTGAAATCCAAAGGAACTTCTTGCTTTTTATTAATCGTGTTCAAAAGGAACACCAAACTTAATGTTTGGTTGTGCACCTTGAAAGATTGAATACAATGTGAGTAAGATTTGGGTGTGCCTTCAGGCACACCAAACTTAGAGCCCAATTGTATTCTACATGCAATGTTTAGTGCACTTTATCAACAGTTATCCCAAAGATTCAATTCATGCATAGGAAACCATGCTTTATTAGATGCAGAGCAAAACAATAAAGAGTAAGGATACTAAAACATGGGTTGCCTCCCATGAAGCGCTTCTTTAACGTCACTAGCTTGACGGTTGTCCCTTGTTAGGGTGGATTGTAGTGCTTGATGTCCTCTCCTCTCACTATGGAAACGTCCCCATTCAATTTTTTTTCTGATTTCCAAATGTTCCATAGAAAGAACTTTGTTGATTGTGAACACTTGGGGCAGCTGGGAAGGAATGGGTTTGAGGCCAGGTGGGATTGGCAGATAATGACTTGATATCACTTCATCTCCCGGAGAGAAACCTTCAGTGGGAATTTTCTTGTTTCTCCACCCTCTTGGCACTTTCTTTACAATTCTTCCCTCTCTCTTGAGAATTTCTTTATTGACCCTTATGCCAGGAGGCTCCTTCTTATCTGTTTCTTTTGATTCTTGTGGCTTTAACTCTTGCAATTCTTGTTTGCCTTCCAAGGACTGTTCCAGAGTTTCAGCTGCTGGATTGTTTTCCTCCAAACACAAATGGCTACCATTATCCTTAGGCTCTTCTGGTTCAGGCTCAGATGCAGATTTGAAAACATGGAATATGAGCTGTTCATCATGTACTCTCAAAATTAGCTCTCCTTGTTCTATATCTATGAGTGCTCTAGCAGTGGCTAGAAATGGCCTTCCCAGAATGATAGGGTGTAAGTAGCTTTCCTCCATATCCAAAATGACGAAGTCTGTGGGGAAGAAATAGTTCCCCACTTTCACCAGCACATTCTCAACTACCCCTTCAGCTTGCTTTTGAGTTTTGTCAGCCAGTTGTATGATTACATCAGTGGATCTCACCTCATTCAGTTGTACCCTCTTCATAAGAGTCAGAGGCATCACATTTATGCTAGCTCCTAGATCACAGAATCCTCTCTCAATTTTGTTTCCCCTATGATGCAGGGATATGAAACTTCCTGGGTCTGTTTTCTTAGAGACCATGTCTTTCTTGATGAGTGCACTACATTCCTTGTTCATTATTATTACCGTTTGTCCTCCCTTCAAGACTCTTTTCTTGCTCAGCAATTCCTTCAAGTACTTGATATGTGTAGGCATCTGCTGGAGGATATCAAGAAAGGGAATATTGATGTGGAGAGACTTAAATGTCTCTAGGAACCTTGAATATGTTTCCCCTTTTTCACCTCCTCCTAACCTTTGAGGAAATGGTGCTTTTGGTTGGTATGTTTCCAGCATGCCTTCCTTTTGCATTTCCTTGGCTTGCTCAGCTTCACTTTCTTGCTTAGCTTCTTCCTCTGAGATTTCCTTCAATGTGGTGATGGCCTTGCATTCTTCCCATCTCACTCCCTTTTGTTCCCCTTTAGGATTCTTTTCCGTGTCACTAGGGAACACTGCAGTTGATTTGGGGGCCTGTTGAGATAGTTCTCCTACTCGAGCCTCCATCCACTTGAGTTTTTCGCCATGGTTCCTTAAGGTCGATCTCACATCGTCCCTAAAGCTTTTCAACTCACTTATGTCCTGACCCATGCTTACTAACCTTCCTTCTATCCTGTTTAATTGATCCTGAAATTGTTGGTTCGGATCGGATTGAGCAGGTTGGTTATTTTGGCCATGATATGGTGGTTGGGAGTAAGTGTTTTGTGTGGCTTGGTATGATCTTTGGTTGGAATTTTGATATGTGGAATTGTTATGTTGGTTGGGGTTGTAAGGTTTATGGTTTTGTGGTTGGCTTTGCTGGTTTCCCCACCCAAAGTTTGGGTGGTTTTTCCATCCTGGGTTGTAAGTGTTGGAATGTGGATCATATGATTGCCTTTGTTGGTTTCCCACATAGTTGGCCTCTTCCCAATCATCTCCTTCAGTATTTGCTTCCTCTTGATCTTGTGTGTGTATTGCAGCCACTTGCTTTGTGTCTAATTTCCTGGTGAGCTCTGCTAGTTGCTTGGCAAACACCTTGTTTTGGGCTAGGATTGCATCAACATGGTTCAGCTCCATGACTCCCTTAGTGTTGTGTCTCTTTGAAGCATAGTAGTACTCATTCTCAGCCACTGTCTCAATCACTTCAATGGCTTCTTCCACAGTCTTTTTCCTGTTCAATGAACCTCCTGATGAGTGGTCTACAGCCTTCCTTGATTCATAAGAAAGTCCATCATAGAAAATATGCAATTGCACCCAGTCAGGGAACATGTTTGGTGGACATTTCCTTGTCAATTCTTTGAACCTTTCCCATGCCTCGTAGAGCGTCTCACCATCTTGTTGTCTAAAAGTCTGAACCTCAGATCGAAGCCTATTGACCTTTTGTGGAGGGTAGAAACGTGCCAGAAACTTGCTCTCCACCTCATCCCAGGTTGTTAGGCTATCCCTTGGGAATGATTCCAGCCACTTAGCTGCCTTGTCCCTAAGTGAAAATGGGAACAAGAGCAGTTTATAGGCATCATCCTGGACTCCATTGGACTTCACAGTGTCGCAAATTCTCAGGAATTTGGTGAGATGTTGGTTTGGATCTTCATTAGCACTCCCACCAAATGAACAATGGTTCTCCACCAGTGATATTAGCTGTGGTTTGAGTTCAAAATTGTTGGCCTGAATGGGTGGTTTCTGAATGCTACTACCACAATTCCCAGAGGTTGGGTTTATGTATGAACCAAGAACCCTCCTCTCAGGAATGGCATTGTTTCCATCATCCCTCTCATGGTTGTGAAATTCTCTATCCATGTTGAGATCTAGAGCTTCCTCAAAGTTGTCCTCAGATTCTCCTTCAGATTCTTCCTCTCTCAGTATTCTCTTCCCTCTTGCTTCCCTTCTAAGTCTATGAAGGGTCCTCTCTGGTTCGGTATATGGAGGAGTTGATGTCTCTCCTCTCCTACCTGTCATACAATAACACACCACAAGTAACAAACAGGTGGAATACTCTTGGTTAATGGAAGAGTATTGGTTAGAGCAGTGAAGAATTAATTCAAATAGTTAGTGGGTTAGTGAGTTAGTTGCTTGAATTTAAAGGCATAAAGAAAGAAAAAGCAAATCACAGAGTGCAGAAATCAAAATTCAACAAGTAACTTGAACTAAATTAACAAAATAAGAAAAATGCTCAATCTAGTTAACTTCCACTTTGAGAATTGTCAATCGAAAACCAATCCCCGGCAACGGCACCATAAACTTGATGTGCTATAAACTGAGTATAGCTACGATTTAGGAAATTGCACAATCGGCAAAATTCCTTCCGGCAAGTGCACCGGTTATCGTCAAGTAAAAACTCACAATAGAGTGAGGTCGAATCCCACAAGGATTGGTTGAATGAGCAATTCGAATTAGAAGTTTGATTAGTTGAGCGGAATCAAGAATTGGGTGTGAATTGCATAAAGTAAATTGGCGGGAAATGTAAATTGCAAGGAATTGAAATGACTGAATCTTAAATTGCGAGAATTAAAGTGCGAGAAGTTAAATTGCTGAAATTAAAAGGGAATTGGGGTGATTGCATAAATTGAAATTTGCAGAATGTAAATGGAAAAGGATAGATCAGAGAGAGAAGTTCATTGGGTGTTAGGAGATATTGAGATCTCCGAATCAAAACATTTTTATCTCTTCCTCAACCAATGCATTCATTGAATTTTGCTTGGCAATCTTATATGATTGGATCCCAATCCCTTGGCTCACCAATTCTCTCTAAAAACAAACAAATTCCCAATCCCTTGGTTTAAATGTTCATAAGAAGAGATGAAGCTCGATCACTGATTATACCACACAACTTCATGGACCACAATTTGGTAGGATTACATGTCACAATATCCAATCCAATTCACTGTGAGAAAGCTTCTCTAGCATGAATCCTCCATTCCTTTCCCAAGGTTCCGAAGGATTCCAATTATGGGTAATTTCCTTCCCAAGACAATTACCCAATGGAATTAGATCGAGAAGCTTTCTAACAAAATTCAAGAGAAAAGATTGAAGAAGAAGATAAAACTATTATTGATCCATTGAATTTCAACAGAGCTCCCTAACCCAATGAAAGGGGTTTAGTGAATCATAGCTCTGAATTCAATTACAAAAGTATGAAAATTCTAAAGTGTCCAAAGGTTAAAGGTGTAAAAAAGTCCTAACTAACTTCAATTCTATCCTATTTATACACTTTCTAAATTGAGCTTCTGTTGTGATTCTTGGGCTTTGAGGCCTTTCCTTGATTTCCTTTTGCTTTAGGCTTATAGTCCATAATCTTGATGAGGCTGTGATCCAATTCTGTAACATTCATTGAGCAAACTTAGTGATAAACAAGTAATGACACAAGGCTCAACAAATTGAAGTTCCAGACTCATCAATTCTTCAGGCCCAATCTCATAAACCATGATATTCACTTGGGTTTCATACCATAATACGTTTAAGTTAGTATTTGTACTCAATTGCTAACTTAAACTTCAATATATTTGGCCCAGAACCTTTTCAAATGGTGGTGTTTAAGTTGAAGTTTAAGTTTCAGTTTAAGGTCAAACTAAAACTTAAACGTGGAATTGGAAGAAAGCAACCCAGGGGTGTGCATTGTCGAGCACGTTTAACCTCCAGTTTAAGGTTAAACTAGAGGTTAAACTTGGAAATGAAGAAAGCACACCCTGGAGGCAATTTGGGTCGACCACGTTTAACCTCCAGTTTGAGGTTAAACTGGAGGTTAAACTTGGAAATAAAGAAAACACCCTGGAGGAGAAAAGCCATCGAACACGTTTAACCTCCAGTTTGAGGTCAAACTGGAGGTTAAACGTGGAATGAAGAAATCACACCCTGGAGGCATAAAATGGTCGAACACGTTTAACCTCCAGTTTGAGGTCAAACTGGAGGTTAAACGTGGAAACACTCCCTTTCTTGAGTCGTCACTTTGTTCTCTTGTCAACCTTGCCAATTTGATGCCAAATATGGACTATTATACCTCGTTGGAAAGCTATGGATGTCTACTTTCCAATGCAACTGGAAGCGCATCATTTGGAGTTCTACAACTCGAGTTATACTCCATGGAAGGTGAAGAGGTCAGCTGGCCTGATTGCATGTTGGTACTATGCTCTTCTATGCACATTACGGGGCTGTTTTCTCCCTCAATTTTTAGTATCCACCATGCATACCATATATGCTTGGAAATCTCTAGATGTCTTCTTTCCAATGCATTTTGAATCACTTCATTTGGAGTTTTGTAGCTCAAGTTATTTATGTTTGAAGAAGGCATGGTCAAGCTGTTCCATATAACACGTTTAACCTCTAGTTTAAGGTTAAACTGGAGGTTAAACGTGGAAATGCTTCCTTGTGAGAAAATGTGTCGAACACGTTTAACCTCCAGTTTGAGGTCAAACTGGAGGTTAAACGTGGAATCATTCCCTTGGTGCCATTCTCATTCTGGCGTTTAACCTCCAGTTTGAGGTCAAACTGGAGGTTAAACGTGGAAATGCTTCTTGGTGAGGAGAAAGTGTCGAACACGTTTAACCTCTAGTTTAAGGTTAAACTAGAGGTTAAACGTGGAATGCTCCCTTGGTTCAAATCATCATTCTGGCGTTTAACCTCCAGTTTGAGGTCAAACTGGAAGTTAAACGTGGAATGCTTCTTAGTGCCCTTTCTCATTCTGGCGTTTAACTTCCAGTTTAAGGTCAAACTGGAGGTTAAACGCCAGTTACAGCATTTCCTCTCTTCTCATGATTTTGGCGTTTAAGCTCCAGTTTAGGCTTAAACTGGAGCTTAAACGTCCCATTTGAATTTCAAGCTTCCTTCATTGATTTTGTTGCTTCCTTGCCTAGCCTCTCTTTCCTGAAATCATCCAAACAATTGCATCAAAGTCTTGCAAAATTTCATGAGAATTCATCCATTCATAGCATTCAAGTAATATCACTAAAAACTCATGGAATTTGCATCAAAATCATAATGTTTGGATGATTCATTGCTTGTTGTTCATTTAACCATTCTTGGTTACTTTAAGCTCAAGAAAATGCATAAAACAACTAAAACTAACAGAAAAATGCTAGTGAAACTAGCCTAAGATGCCTTGGCATCATTGTACAAAAGTACTTGCTGCCCAGGTTTGAATTCTTTCTTCATGACCTTCTTGTCATGCCACCTCTTGGCTTTTTCCTTGTATATTTTGGCACTTTCATATGCTTCTAATCTAAATTCATCCAGCTCATTTAACTGCAACAACCTTTTCTCACCTGCTGCTTCAGAGTCAAGGTTTAGGAGTTTAGTAGCCCAAAAAGCTTTGTGTTCAAGCTCCACAGGTAGGTGACATGATTTGCCATATAGTAGCTGAAAAGGTGACTTCCCAATGGGAGTTTTGAAAGCTGTCCTGTACGCCCAGAGTGCATCCTCTAGCTTCCGAGCCCAATCTTTTCTTGAACTTCCTACTGTTTTTTCTAAGATCTTCTTCAGTTCCCGATTTGCTAATTCAGCCTGTCCATTGGTCTGGGGGTGATATGGCGTAGCTACTTTATGAATCACTCCATATTTATGGAGGAGCTTCTCCATTTGTTTGTTGCAAAAATGGCTACCACCGTCACTCACAAGACCCTTGGGAACTCCATATCTAGTGAAAATGTGCTTCTTAAGGAATTGAAGGACAATCTGTGCATCACATGTGGTTGTGGCTATAGCTTCCACCCACTTTGAGACGTATTCTACTGCCACCAAAATATATCTGAAAGAATAGGAAGGAGGGAAAGGTCCCATGAAATCAATTCCCCATAAATCAAATAATTCCACTTCCAGAATGAAGTTTTGAGGCATCTCATTCCTTCTCGTCAAGCCTCCTGTTCTCTGGCATTCGTTGCACTGGTGGACAAATTCTCTAGCATCTTTGAAGATAGTTGGCCAATAGAACCCACTCTGTAATATCTTTGCAGCTGTTCTTTCTGGACCAAAATGTCCACCATAAGCTGACCCATGACAATGCCACAGTATATTTCTTGTTTCACTCTCAGGGACACATCGCCTAATTACTCCATCAGAACATCTCTTGAACAGGAAGGGTTCATCCCACAAGAACTTCCTTGCTTCACTGATTAACTTCTTCACTTGTTGCTTAGATAATTCTTGAGGTATCTTCTTTCCTACTTTGTAGTTTGCTATGTCAGCAAACCAAGGTGCATGTTGAATCTGTAGCAGATGTTCGTCTGGGAAGTTTTCATTCACTGGCTGTGAGGCTTCTTGAATTGTTTCTTGTGGTAATCTTGATAAGTGATCAGCAACTTTGTTTTCAGTGCCCTTCCTGTCCTTTATTTCAATATCAAATTCTTGTAAGAGTAATATCCACCTGATAAGTCTTGGTTTAGCATCCTGTTTTGACATCAAATACTTAATGGCAGCATGATCAGTATAAACCACAATTTTGGATCCTATCAAGTATGATCTAAACTTATCAAATGCATACACTACAGATAATAATTCCTTTTCTGTTGTGGTGTAATTTTTTTGGGCCTCATTCAATACTTTACTTGCATAATATATAACATGATGCAAGTTTCCCTTCTTTTGTCCAAGCACAGCACCAATTGCAATGTTACTTGCATCACACATTAGTTCAAAAGGTAGTTCCCAATCTGGGGGTGTGATAATTGGTGCTGTTGTGAGTCTGTTTTTTAAAGTTTCAAAGGAATGCTGGCAATTTTCATCAAAAAAAAAAAGGAGCATCAACCATAAGCAGATTACTCAAAGGTTTAGCTATTTTAGAAAAATCCTTGATAAACCTTCTATAAAATCCTGCATGCCCCAAGAAACTTCTAACAGATTTCACATTGGTTGGTGGGGGAAGCTTTTCTATGATTTCTACTTTTGCTTTATCAACTTCTATCCCTTTTCTTGAAACTTTGTGACCAAGAACAATCCCCTCTCGTACCATGAAATGGCACTTTTCCCAGTTCAAAACCAAATTAGTTTCTTGGCATCGTTTCAAGACAAGAGTTAGATGTTGCAAACAATCATAGAAGTTATCACCAAAAACAGAAAAGTCATCCATGAAGACTTCTAAGAACTTTTCGACCATATCTGAAAAAATTGCAAGCATACACCTTTGAAAAGTGGCTGGGGCATTGCATAACCCGAATGGCATTCTTCTATAGGCAAAAACTCCAAATGGGCATGTAAAAGAGGTCTTTTCCTGGTCTTTTGGATCCACCACTATCTGATTATATCCGGAGTAGCCATCAAGGAAGCAATAGTAAGCATGGCCAGCTAATCTTTCAAGCATCTAATCAATAAAGGGAAGAGGGAAATGATCTTTACGGGTGGCATCATTTAGCCTTCTGTAGTCAATGCACATCCTCCATCCTGTCACAGTTCTTGTGGGAATAAGTTCATTCTTCTCATTAACGATGACCGTCATCCCACCCTTCTTTGGTACTACTTGGACTGGACTTATCCAAGAGCTGTCAGAGATGGGATAGATTATCCCTGCATTCCACAACTTCACCACTTCCTTTTGGATGACTTCTTTCATAGTGGGGTTTAACCTTCTCTGGGGTTGAATCACTGGTTTGGAGTTGTCCTCCAAGAGGATTTTATGCATGCACACTGCTGGGCTAATGCCTTTCAGATCATCAATGGTCCATCCTAGTGCATCCTTGTGGGCCTTGAGTACATCAATAAGTTCTTCTTCTTCCCTTTCTGTTAGGGATGAATTGATGATCACAAGAAAACTCTCTGCTGTGCCAAGGAATGCATATTTCAGATGGGTGGGTAATGGCTTCAGTTCTTGTTTTTGTACTTCTTCTTTCTTGTCTGATTTTGCCTTTTGGTCAGTAGAGATCTCAGCTGCCTGTTCCTTGGTTGTCTCTTGACCACTTTCCTCTTCTTGTTCATGCTGGTTAGCTTCCAACACTTCTTCCACCAAGTTTTCTATCATGTCCACACTTAAGTAATCTTCTTGTTCGGGGAGGTGCTGCATTGACTTGAAGACATTTATGACCATTTGCTCATTGTGTACTCTGAAGATCATTTCCCCTTTTTCCACATCAATTATAGCTCTTGCGGTGGCTAAAAATGGTCGTCCCAAGATGATTGAATTGTTTCCTTCCTCTTCAGTGTCCAAAATTACAAAATCTGCAGGGAAAATAAACTCCCCAACCTTTACTAGCAGATTTTCCACAATTTCGTTGGGTGTCTTGATTGATCTGTCAGCCATGACTAGTGACATCCTGGTGGGTTTGAGTTCTTCTACAGCAAGCTTCCTCATCATAGACAAGGGCATCAGGTTGATACTGGCTCCAAGATCACAGAAGGCCTTGTCTAGTATCATTTTGCCTATGGTGCAGGCGACTACAAAACTCCCTGGGTCTTTGAGCTTTGGTGGAATCCCTTTTTGAAGTACCGCGCTACATTCTTCAGTGAGGAGTATAGTCTCCTTCTCCAACCAGCTTCTTTTCTTGTTGATGAGTTCCTTCAAGAACTTGGCATATAAGGGCATCTGTTCCAATGCTTCAGCCAAGGGAATGTTGATTTCCAGCTTCTTAAAAGTTTCCAGGAATTTGCGGAAGTGTTGATCTTTGGTTTCTTTGCTGAACCTCTGTGGATATGGCAGTGGAGGAATGAAGGCTTTCTCCTCTTTCTGTGCTTCTTCCTCTCCCTCATGTATATTGATTGGCTGATCTTCTTTTCTTTTGAGGTTCTCTGTGTTCTTGTTTGGCACCATATCTTGATCATTGGCTTCCTCTGCATCTATTGGCTTTTTGCTGCTCTCCACTTGTTTCCTTGTAGTGTCATTGTTGCTCCCCAATGTTCTCCCACTCCTTAACTGTATCGCCTTACACTCTTCCTTAGGATTTGGAATTGTGTCACTTGGCAGGGAACTTGATGGCCTCTCTGTTGCAAAGTGTTTAGAGAGCTGGCCTATTTGTCTTTCCATGTTCTTGATGGAGGCTTCTTGATTTTTGGCCGTCATTTCTTGATGTTTCCACAGCTTGTCTATCAAAGTTTCCAGGTTAGTGATTCTTTGAGATTCAGGGGGTGCTTGTGGTTGGTTGTGAGATGTGGGTGGTTGATGATAGGTGTTTTGGTTGATGGATTGGTTATGGGTTGGATAATGGTTAGAGTTGGGGTAAGTGTTTTGTGGTTTTCTGAATGAATTTTGGTTGTTGTTCTGCTGGTTGTTCCTCGGGTTATTTTGGGTTGTGTTTCTTTGCCATGACTGTTGGTTATGGTTATGGTTATCTCCCCATCTAAGGTTGGGGTGGTTCTTCCAGGAAGGGTTGTAGGTCTCACCATAAACTTCATTCTGTCCAGGATTTTGGTTATGCATGTATTGCACTTGCTCCTGTTGTTGCTCTTCTTGACTTTCTTCATTCTGCACCCATACAGTTGATGGTTGGCTTGTGTTCACAGCTGCTACTTGAAGGCTGTCAATTCTTTTGGCCATTTGTTCAAACTGTTGTTGAATTTGTTGTTGCATCATCTTGTTTTGAGCCAAAATGGAATCCACTCCTTCCAGTTCTAGTACCCCCTTTCTCTGTGATGGTTGGCGGGTTCTTTGATGAGCAAAGAAGTATTGATTGTTGGCCACCATGTCCACAAGATTCTGGGCTTCTTCGGCAGTTTTCATCAGTTGTAATGAACCTCCAGCAGAGTGATCTAATGCCTCTTGAGATTTCAATGTCAAGCCTTCATAGAAATTCTGTAGCACATCCCATTCATTGAACATTTCTGGGGGACACTTTCTGATTAGAGCTTTGTATCTCTCCCATGCTTCATACAAGGATTCAGCATCTAATTGGGTGAATGTTTGCACCTCGGTTTTCAGCCTGATGATCCTTTGGGGTGGGTAGAATTTGGCTAGAAATTTAGTCACCAAATCATCCCAACTAGTGATGCTTCCCTTGGGAAAAGTTTTAAGCCATTGTGCAGCCTTAAACCTTAATGAAAATGGGAATAGCAGGAGCTTGTATGTTTCAGGATTCACACCATTGGATTTGACAGTGTCACAAATCCTTAAGAAGGTGGATAAATGCTGATTGGGATCTTCCAATGGGCTTCCTCCATAGGAACAATTGTTCTGGACAAGTGTAATGAGTTGTGGTTTTAGTTCGAAGTTGTTTGCATTGACATTGGGAGTGAGGATGCTACTCCCACAGTGTCCTGGATTTGCAAAAGTGTATGAGGCCAGGACTCTTCTTTGAGGGGGGTTATTGTTAGCTACTCCCCCTGTTGCATTCAGATTTGAGTGATTCCCTTCCATTTCGTGATATTCTTCTTCCTCAGATTCATCCTCTCCAACGATACCTTTCCCTCTTTCAGCTCTTCTTATTCTCCTGAGAGTCCTCTGATCAGCTTCAGATAGAATAGGAATAACTCTCCCTGTACCTGACATACAAACAGGAAAGGAGAAACACACAACCAGTGATACTTCACTCTATTGCTAGAATGAAGTTTTAGTTAGCTTAAGCAAAAATTCAAACAGTTAGTGGGTTAGTCAAAATTAAAGAAAAAATGCTTGATCTAAACTACCACCTCACGTAATCATTGTCAATCTAATCAATCCCCGGCAACGGCGCCAAAAACTTGATGTGCGGAAAACGATCCGACACAAAACTCACCGGCAAGTGCACCAGGTCGCATCAAGTAATAAAACTCACGGGAGTGAGGTCGATCCCACAGGGATTGAAGGATTGAGCAACTTTAGTTTAGTGGTTGAATTAGTCAAGCAAACAAGTGTTGATTGTGTGAATTTGTGTTGACAAAATATAAATTGCATAGAATGTAAAGGGGAGTGGGTGATTTGCAGGAAATTAAAGGGAATAAAAAGAAAAAGAGCTGAATCTTAAAGTGCAAGTAATGTAAGTTGCGGAAACTTAAAGTGCAAGAAATGTAAATGGCTTGAATTATAAAGGGAATCGGGAAGTGGAATTGCAGAATTTAGACAAGGATAAGCAGATTACAATAAACAGAGAAGTAGAAGAGATATTTAAAATGAAAATTCTAGATCTCAAGACCCAAGAGACTAGATAACCAATTCTAGATCTCAATGCCTTCCTAGATCAAAATTCAGAATTCACTTGCAAGAGACATTAAAATCAAACAGAAGAAGAACTAAATTCAAATCTCAATTTCTTAAGAGTGCAGTAAATAAAACAGAGAGATCTCAGGGTGGAATTGAAACAGAATTCCTTCAATTCTCCAACACCCAAGATTCAAAGAAAGCTTTGCAGGAAAGTAAACAAGATAACCCAGAGGAAGAGAATTCAATTCTCCTCCCAGAAACTCTCTCAAATGTCAAGTGATCTTTCCAAAAGTTCCTTAGCAAAAATCCCTAAATCAAAAGCTTACTAAAACTTCAAATCCTAAGCTATTTATACACTTTCTTCTAATGATCTTCAAGCCTTGAATTGGGCCTTGGCCTTGATGGAATTGGGTTGCTAGTGGCCTTTGTTGATTGCTCTAGGTGTTGGGAAGAAATCCACTTATGAATCGGCCATGCAAGTCTCACGTTTGAGCCAACGTTTGAGGTCAAACGTTAACTCAAACGTTGCCGTGTGAAATAATGCAGCAGGCCTCATTTTGCTGTCATCCACGTTTGGCTCAATGTTTGAGGTCAAACGTGAGCTCAAACGTGGATCCCCCATGCATTCTTTTTGGCCAACGTTTGGCCCAACGTTTGAGGTCAAACGTTGGCGCAAACGTGGCTCAATTAGCTCATCAATCAGGGGTGTTCTTCCATGCTCCTATTTGCCAAAATGTAGCCAACGTTTGACCCAACGTTTGAGGTCAAACGTTGGCTCAAACGTCGCTCCCAAAGGCTCACTCTGCCTCCTCTTATGTGCCAACGTTTGCCTCAACGTTTGAGGTCAAACGTTGGCGCAAACTTCACCTTCCAGGAGTGCCATTTTTCCTCTTTATGTCGCCATCGTTTGCCTCAACGTTTGAGGTCAAACGTTGGCTCCAACGTTGCCTTCCAGGAGCTTCTTCTTCAGCCTCTTGCACCCTCCTTCCAAGCTTTGTTTCACCTATCATCAATCAATCAAAAACATCAAAGCTATGCTTCAAATCATGAGATTGTTTCTCTTCCAAAATATATGACAATTATAACACAATATCTCATGAAAATGCATCATTTTATACATGATTGATTGAGTCAAAGATAACATGGATTTCAACCCAATTGGCTTACTTATGACTTAAGAAAGTGCATAAAACTAAATGAGAACAAAGAAAAAGACTAGTAAAACTAGGCTAAGATGACTTGTCATCAGTTCTTGAAATTGATGCTCTGAATGCTATACTGGCTCAGAACAAAATGTTGACTCAACAAGTCAACATGATTTCTCAAAGTCTGAATGGATGGCAAAATGCATCCAACAGTACTAAAGAGGCATCTTCTGAAGAAGAAGCTTATGATCCTGAGAACCCTGCAATAGCAGAGGTAAATTACATGGGTGAACCTTATGGAAACACCTATAATTCATCATGGAGAAATCATCCAAATTTCTCATGGAAGGATCAACAAAAGCCTCAACAAGGCTTTAATAATGGTGGAAGAAATAGGCTCAGCAACAGCAAGCCTTATCCATCATCTTCTCAGCAACAGACAGAGAATTCTGAGCAGAACACTTCTAATTTAGCAAACTTAGTCTCTGATCTATCTAAGGCCACTTTAAGTTTCATAAGTGAAACAAGGTCCTCCATTAGAAATTTGGAGGCACAAGTGGGCCAGCTAAGTAAGAAAGTCACTGAAACTCCTCCTAGTACTCTCCCAAGGAATACTGAAGAGAATCCAAAAAGAGAGTGCAAAGCCATTGATATAATCAAAATGGCCAGACCTAGAGAGGAAGGGGAGGATATGAATCTCAATGAGGAAGACCTCATGGGACGTCTCCCAGGCAAGAAAGAGTTCCTTATTGAGGACCTGAAGGAATCTGAGGCCCATATAGAGACCATAGAGATCCCATTAAATCTCCTTCTGCCATTCATGAGCTTTGAAGACTATTCTTCCTCTGAAGAGGATGAAGATGTAACTGGAAAGCAAGTTGCTCAATATCTAGGAGCCATCATGAAGCTGAATGCCAAGTTGTTTGGTAATGAGACTTGGGAAGGTGAACCTCCCTTGCTCATTAGTGAACTAGATACATGGGTTCAGCAAACCTTACCTCAAAAGAGACAAGATCCTGGCAAATTCTTAATACCTTGTACCATAGGCACCATGACCTTTGAAAAGGCTCTGTGTGACCTGGGGTCAGGCATAAATCTTATGCTACTCTCAGTAATGGAGAAGCTGGAGATCATTGAGGTACAGCTTGCCACATTCTCACTACAGATGGCAGACAAGTTAATAAGACAAGCTTATGGAATAGTAGAGGACGTGTTAGTGAAGGTTGAAGGCCTTTACATCCCTGCTGATTTCATAATCTTAGACACTAGGAAGGAGGAGGATGAATGCATCATCCTTGGAAGACCTTTCCTAGCCACAGTAGGAGCTGTGATAGATGTTAACAGAGGAGAATTAGTCCTTCAATTGAATGGGGACTACCTTGTGTTCAAGACCCAAGGGTGTTCCTCTGCAACCATAGAGAGGAAGCATAAAAAGCTTTTCTCAGTATAGAGTCAAACAGAGCCCCCACAATTAAACTCTAAGTTTGGTGTTGGGAGGCCACAGCCAAACTCTAAGTTTGGTGTTGAATCCCCACATCCAAACTCTAAGTTTGGTGTTGGGAGTCTACAACATTGACTTGATCACCTGTGAGGCTCCATGAGAGTTCACTGTCAAGCTAGTGACATTAAAGGAGCACTTATTGGGAGGCAACCCAATTTTTATTTATTTAATTTTATTTTTATTTTATTTTTCCTTTATGTTTTATTAGGTTCATGATCATGTGGAGTCATAAAATAAATACTAAAATTATAAATAGAATCAAAAACAGTAGAAGAAAAAGCACACCCTGGAGGAAGGATTTACTGGGGTTTAAACGCCAGTAAGGAGCATCTGGCTGGCGTTCAACGCCAGAACAAAGCATGGATCGGGCGTTGAACGCCAGAAACAAGCAGTATATTGGCGTTCAAACGTAAGGAATACACCCTGAGGAGAGCTGGTGCTGAACGCCAGAAACAAGCATGGAACTAGCGTTCAACGCCAGAAACATGCTGTAAATGGGCGTTGAACGCCCAAAACAAGCATGAAGCTGGCGTTCAACGCCAGAAACAAGCATGAATCTGGCGTTGAATGCCAGGATTGCATGCAGAGGGCATTTTACACGCCTCATTGGTGCAGGGATGCTAATCCTTGACACCTTAGGATCTGTGGACCCCACAGGATCATCTCAGGATCTGTGGATCCCACAGGATCCCCACTTACCTCAACTCACCCTCTCTCTCTCTTTACACACAATCCAATAAACACTCTTCCCCAAAACCCTTCACCAATCACCTTAATCTCTCTTCCCCCATCACCTCTTCACCACTCACATCCATTCACTTTTCCCCATAAACCCCACCTACATTCAAATTCAAAGTCCTTTCCCACCGAACCCACCCAATATGGCCAAACTTTAACCCCTCTCCCTCCACTATATAAACCCCTCCATTCTTCTTCATTTTACACAACACAACCCTCTCTTATCCTCCTTGACCGAAACACTAACCTCTCTCTCTCTCCTCCATATCTTCTTCTTCTTCATCTATTCTTTCTTCTCTTGCTTGAGGGTGAGCAATATTCTAAGTTTGGTGTGGTAAAAGCATAGCTTTTTTGTTTTTCCATAACCATTGATGGCACCTAAGGCCGGAAAAACCTCTAGAAAAGGGAAAGGGAAGACAAAAGCTTCCACCTCCGAGTCATGGGAGATGGAGAGATTCATCTCCAAAGCCCATCAAGACCACTTCTATGAAGTTGTGACCAAGAAGAAGGTGATCCCCGAGGTCCCTTTCAAACTCCAGAAAAATGAGTATCCCGGAGATCCGACATAAGATCCAAAGAAGAGGTTGGGAAGTTCTTACCAATCCCATTCAACAAGTCAGAATCTTAATGGTTCAAGAGTTCTATGCCAATACATGGATCACTAGGAACCATGATCAAAGTGTGAACCCGAATCCAAAGAACTATCTTACAATGGTTCGGGAGAAATGCTTAGATTTTAGTCTGGAAAATGTGAGGTTGGCGTTCAACTTGCCCATGATGCAAGGAGATGCACGCCCCTACACTAGAAGAGTCAACTTTGATCAAAGGTTGGACCAAGTCCTTATGGACATATGTGTGGAAGGAGCTCAATGGAAAAGAGACTCCAAAGGCAAGCCGGTTCAATTAAGAAGACTGGACCTCAAGCCTGTGGCTAGAGGATGGTTGGAGTTCATCCAACGCTCCATCATCCCCACTAGCAACCGATCCCAAGTTACTGTGGATTGGGCCATCATGATTTATAGCATCATGAATGGAGAGGAAGTAGAAGTTCATGAAGTCATCTCCCTTGAATTCTACAAAATAGCCGAAAAGCCCTTGGTGGACGAAATTGTGATCCATATTCTTTAAGTTGTACTCCTTGTACTTTTATGGAATTTGAAATTGGCACGAGTGAACACAACTCCGTTCAACTAACCAGCAAGTGTACTGGGTCGTCCAAGTAATAAACCTTACGCGAGTAAGGGTCGATCCCACAGAGATTGTTGGTATGAAGCAAGCTATGGTCACCTTGTAAATCTCAGTTAGGCAGATTAAATTGGTTTGTGGTTTCGAAAATTAATAATAAAAAGAAAATAATAAAAGGGATAGAATACTTATGTAAATCCATAGTGAGAATTTCAGATAAATGTGTGGAGATGCTGTGCTCCTCTTGAATCTCTGCTTTCCTATTACAGTCATCCAATCCTTCCTATTCCTTTTGATGACATGTCATCATATACCCATTTTCTATGCTTTTTCATACAAGAAATTGATGATTTGTGCTTAAATATTGAATGCTTTTTGTACTTAAATGATATATTTTCTTGATATTTTAATTTTATAAATCTTGTAGGAAATAAGAAGAAAAAGAAGCAAAGAAGCACAAAAAAAGGAGAAAAAAAGAGCTTTGGGGTACACTTTGAAGTTGGGGTACACTTTGGAGCCTTAGGCCACGCTTTTAAAAGCGTGGCCCATGACCAAATCAAGGAAAGAAGCAGCCAGCACGATTCTGCCCTGCCCTTGCCAAGGGCAGGATCGTGATGCACATTAAGGATTGGAAGCAAAATTTTCGCTAAGTTAAAATCTGGGCGCTCACAGCATGACCATGCCTCCTTCAAATGGCTATAACTTGAGCTACAGACGTTCAATTGATGTGCTTTCAGTTGCGTTGGAAAGCTGACATTCAGAGCTTTCCAACGATATATAGAAATCCATATTTGGCGTCCATTTGAGGCAGGAACGAAAGGCATCTTTAAGGGCCAAAAACAAGCGAAAATAAACCAAAATGCTTCCACCAAGGCTCGAAGAGGGAGACACAAGGAAACAAAGTGGCGCTCAATTTTCTGCCCTGCCCTCTTGGAGAGCAGGGCAATGTCGTGTTTTCTTCAAGAAAATTCAAGGAAAAATTGCAACAACTTTCTCCACCAAGTTTCGAACACAAGACCTCTAGGAAGTAAAGGCTTAGGCTTGGCACACACAAGGGCACCATGGCACGTCCCTGGCAGCCTCAGCGTGCGCACTCCACAATTCTGGCGCATCAAAATCTTCCTGCCCTGCCCTTGGCGCGGGCAGGGCAGCATCCTTGCGCACCAACAAGCATCATACGCACCAAGGAAAATTCTGCCGCGCCAAGCTCGCTCCTGGCCGCACCAAAAGCACGCACCATGCATCAATTTTCTGCCCTGCCCTCCACAAGGGCAGGGCAGCCTCCTGGGAGCATCATGGGCCAAAATCTCATTTAAATTCAATTCCTCTCCAAATTGAATCAAGGCCAAGCAAACCCATTTTCCAAAGCAAGCTAAGCCCACATCATCACTCAAAGGCACAAGAACAAGCTAGAATTAGGATTTTCATTTAATTTGTTTTTCATTTTCAATTTTATTTTGTAAAGCCTATATAAGGCATCATTTCCATCTTTGAAAGGAGGCCGGCTCCATTAGGAATAGATAGCTCTCTCCTTTAGTTTTCTTTTCTGTTTTAAATCTTGAGTGAGATTGGAGGAATTCTGTTTCATTCTCACCTTGAGATCTCTTGGTTACTTTTTCTGCATAATTGAAATTCACATACTGCTTCATCTTCTCTTTTAATTCTGCAATTCATTTATCTTCATTCCTTCTGCAATTGTTCTTGGTTGGATCAAGGAAGGAATTGAGATCTAGACTTGTTCTCTAGTCTCTTTGATTTCCTGAGATCTTCAATCTCATTTGGCAATTAAACTGAATTTAATTTCTGTTTGCTCCTTCAAGCAATTCTGCTTTCTGTTTAAGATTTATTGCAAGTAACTCTTCTGCTTGATTGCTCCTTACATTCTTTTGTTGAATTTTAATTTCCAGCATCCAAGTCCTTTTATTTTTCATGCAATTTAATTATTCTGCAATTAGTCTAAGTGCTGCTTATTGCTTTCCTTTAAATTTCCTGCACCCAATCCCCTTTACATTTGATGCAATTTAGATTTCTTGTCATTTAAGATTTTGCCAATTTACTTTTCTCGCTCTTTAAGCTTCCTGCCTATTTACATTCTGTCATTTACAATTCCTGCAAATTTACATTCTGTTGGCTACAGTTTCACACAATTCACTTCAATGTTAGCTTGACTAAACTAATCACCCACTAAAATTGCTTGATCCATCAATCCCTGTGGGATCGACCTCACTCTTATGAGTTATTATTACTTGATGCGACCCGGTACACTTGCCGGTGAGTTTTGTGTTGGATCGTTTTCCACACATCAAGTTTTTGGCGCCGTTGCCGGGGATTGATTAGATCAACAATGATTAAGTGGGTGAGAAGTCTAGATCAAGCATTTTTTTGTTTTTGTTCTCTGTTTTAAAGTGAAACCAAGGTGTTTGAGTTTTTGCCTCACTAAGAAATTCTCATCTCTGATATGAGTAATTTCAATTTTTCTTGGTGTTGTGTTTTCCAAAATTTAAATGGAGTTCAACTCATCTTATGATCAAACAAATTTTATGGGATATTACCCACCATCACCAATCTCTAATGGTGGTTGGGAATATCACCAAGAAATCACAGATTCTGAGCTCTCCAATCCATGGAGAATTGCTTCAGAGACACAAGATGAGCAAGAGAATCATATGGGACACTTCCCAGAGACACAATATGATCCAGATTTTGATGAGTCTAACAACTACTCATATTGTGACTGGGAAAGTCAAAATCAAAGAAATCTTTGCAATCCATACTGTGATGAGTTCAACAATTCTTCAAATTGTGATTCAGAGGATCTCCTTCAAAAGTCCAGAGGATTTTTTGAAAGACAAGAACAATCCTGGAAAAGGCAAGAAGCTCTCTTCAAAAAATTAAATGGAGATTTAGAGAACATAGGGAACCAGGATGCTATTGTATCAAGTGAAACTCCCATGGAGAATGAGGTGGTGAAGGTATTTGAAAATGAAACTGCACTTGAGGTGACAAAGGATAATGAACATTCACAACCCCCACAAACCTTCCTAAACCAAAGGTGCTCAACACTGATTGAAAGATATGAAGAGGAGATGAAGAAATTATGGGAAGAACAACAAACCTCTTCTATGAAAATGCTATTGAGTCAAATGTTGAGTACAAATGAGGAAGTGGAGGAGCAAGAAAGTGAGGAAGTCATTCCAAACTCAAGTGAAGCAGAAAAGCTCATGGAGCCACCGATTCAAAAGGCTTTGGATGAATACAGAACTCCAATAATCACACAACCACCAAGACTTGGACTCAAAGAAGTGAAGGCAACTAACAAGAGCACCAATTCTGTCCCTAAGTCAGCAAGCAAGTTCAACCAAGCCAATTTCAAAAGAAAGCTTGCTGAGAAGAAACCAAGAAAGGGGACAATAGCTGAAACTTTTCCCCTCTTGAAGTCATTCCTCTTAACAAACTGGAAGAAGAGGAAGAAAGTGAAGAGCAACATGTCAAGCTAATGACACTAAAAGAGCACTTGTTGGGAGGTAACCCAACCGTAGGTACATTTCTTTTTATGCTTTGTTTAAATTCAATAAATTGGCATATGGTTACATTCTAAGTTTGGTGTTGCCTTGCAACAAATTATTTTCAATCTTTTTGGATGATTGCATCAAATCAAAAATGAAAGTGACACACCAAGATTCTAAGTTTGGTGTGCCACTTATTTTCTATGCAAATCATTCTAGCAACATCACTTGTCTGCATAATCATATTGCCTTTTGCAGTGTTATTTTTCTTCTTCTTAGTTGGATAATTTTTGTTTTCTCTTTGTTTCATTTATTCACTTATTTTTAATGCTTTCTTTCATTAACTGTTTTTGTTAATACATCACCAAAACATCCTTATTCATGATAGATTCTTCACTTGGTGATTGTATTTAACAAATAACAGTTTCACTTGCTTAGTTTTAATTCAAATAAATTGACATATGATTGCATTCTAAGTTTGGTGTTGCTATGCAACAAAATTTGGTTCAAATACTTACAAGATACTTGCATCAATTCCAAGAGAAAGTGTCACACTAAGTTTGGTGTGCCACTTATATTTTTTTTTATGCAATGTATCATGCACACCCTCTTATGTTTGCAATCAAAATGTCTTTGTCTCTTGTGCCTTGATTGTTATCTTTAATTTTGCTTGCTTAAAACACATGTGCTACTAACATTTCATTGTGTAAGACATTCATGATCCATCTTAGCCCCATAGCCATTGTTCTAATTGTTGCTTGAGGATGAGCAAGCACTCTAAGTTGGCAAGGGAAAGGGAAGAATTGGAGAAAAAGGACAACAATAATGAAGATGAACTACAAGGTTGTAAAGTTCCTTTTCCTCTCCTTTGTTTCCAGCACTTTAAATTGCATGATTGTCTTTATATTCTCTGTATGCATGTGTGGTATGACTAAGTATAGCTTGAATTTGATCTGAATTATGTTGTTGTGACATTATGACTACCAACTTGAGTTTGTGAATTCAAAAGCAAAAAAGCATCATGATCATAAACAAACAAGGAATTAAAGAAGAGTTTAGCATGTGCATACAAGTATTGGAAAGCTAGTATGATTGATTGTTGCTCAATTGCATTGGATTTTATTTAATTGAAGTTTTTCATCTAGTACATTTTGTGAAATCTTTTGAAATCATGAAAACCTTGAAGAAGCAAATACAATTAAAGCAAGAAAAGAAAAAGGGAAGGAATGAGAAAGCTGAAGGCTCTGAGTACCAATGGCAATTTATTTGCTAAGTGCTTGTGGTGTTTATGTATCAAGCCAAATGCTTGAAAACAAAACACTTAGAAGTCAAGGCTAGGCTCAAGTGCAAAAGCACTCCCTCAAAGCTCAAGGCTCTGAGCATCAATGATTAGAGAGTCAAGAAAAGAAAAGAAAAATGAGCTTAATGAAGTCCTCTAATTAAATGCTTGTGGTGCTTATGTATCAAGTGGTAATACTTGAAAACAAAGCATTTAGAAGTCGTAGCTTTGTTATTAACTCATGGGGCAAAGCACCCAAAAGGAGAAGCTAATAAAAAAATTTAAATGCTTGTTTCAAGGAAAAATTATAAGAAAAAGATTTCATAAAATAAGCTAGATATAAGCATCAATCATTTACATCTCTTTTGTAATTGTAGCATGCATAGAAAACTAGCTTGCCATGAACATTAACTTGCTACTCTTCTTACCTTGGATTGTCAATTTCTATTGCATGATTCTTTTCTTGCTTGGGGACAAGCAAGGTTTAAGTTTGGTGTTGTGATGACATGTCATCATATACCCATTTTCTATGCTTTTTCATACAAGAAATTGATGATTTGTGCTTAAATATTGAATGCTTTTTGTACTTAAATGATATATTTTCTTGACATTTTAATTTTATAAATCTTGTAGGAAATAAGAAGAAAAAGAAGCAAAGAAGCACAAAAAAAGGAGAAAAAAAGAGCTTTGGGGTACACTTTGAAGTTGGGGTACACTTTGGAGCCTTAGGCCACGCTTTTAAAAGCGTGGCCCATGACCAAATCAAGGAAAGAAGCAGCCAGCACGATTCTGCCCTGCCCTTGCCAAGGGCAGGATCGTGATGCACATTAAGGATTGGAAGCAAAATTTTCGCTAAGTTAAAATCTGGGTGCTCACAGCATGACCATGCCTCCTTCAAATGGCTATAACTTGAGCTACAGACGTTCAATTGATGTGCTTCTAGTTGCGTTGGAAAGCTGACATTCAGAGCTTTCCAACGATATATAGAAATCCATATTTGGCGTCCAATTAAGGCAGGAACGAAAGGCATCTTTAAGGGCCAAAAACAAGCGAAAATAAACCAAAATGCTTCCACCAAGGCTCGAAGAGGGAGAAACAAGGAAACAAAGTGGCGCTCAATTTTCTGCCCTGCCCTCTTGGAGAGCAGGGCAATGTCGTGTTTTCTTCAAGAAAATTCAAGGAAAAATTGCAACAACTTCCTCCACCAAGTTTCGAACACAAGACCTCTAGGAAGTAAAGGCTTAGGCTTGGCACACACAAGGGCACCATGGCACGTCCCTGGCAGCCTCAGCGTGCGCACTCCACAATTCTGGCGCATCAAACTCTTCTTGCCTTGCCCTTGGCGCGGGCAGGGCAGCATCCTTGCGCACCAACAAGCATCATACGCACCAAGGAAAATTCTGCCGCGCCAAGCTCGCTCCTGGCCGCACCAAAAGCACGCACCATGCATCAATTTTCTGCCCTGCCCTCCACAAGGGCAGGGCAGCCTCCTGGGAGCATCATGGGCCAAAATCTCATTTAAATTCAATTCCTCTCCAAATTGAATCAAGGCCAAGCAAACCCATTTTCCAAAGCAAGCTAAGCCCACATCATCACTCAAAGGCACAAGAACAAGCTAGAATTAGGATTTTCATTTAATTTGTTTTTCATTTTCAATTTTATTTTGTAAAGCCTATATAAGGCATCATTTCCATCTTTGAAAGGAGGCCGGCTCCATTAGGAATAGATAGCTCTCTCCTTTAGTTTTCTTTTCTGTTTTAAATCTTGAGTGAGATTGGAGGAATTCTGTTTCATTCTCACCTTGAGATCTCTTGGTTACTTTTTCTGCATAATTGAAATTCACATACTGCTTCATCTTCTCTTTTAATTCTGCAATTCATTTATCTTCATTCCTTCTGCAATTGTTCTTGGTTGGATCAAGGAAGGAATTGAGATCTAGACTTGTTCTCTAGTCTCTTTGATTTCCTGAGATCTTCAATCTCATTTGGCAATTAAACTGAATTTAATTTCTGTTTGCTCCTTCAAGCAATTCTGCTTTCTGTTTAAGATTTATTGCAAGTAACTCTTCTGCTTGATTGCTCCTTACATTCTTTTGTTGAATTTTAATTTCCAGCATCCAAGTCCTTTTACTTTTCATGCAATTTAATTATTCTGCAATTAGTCTAAGTGCTGCTTATTGCTTTCCTTTAAATTTCCTGCACCCAATCCCCTTTACATTTGATGCAATTTAGATTTCTTGTCATTTAAGATTTTGCCAATTTACTTTTCTCGCTCTTTAAGCTTCCTGCCTATTTACATTCTGTCATTTACAATTCCTGCAAATTTACATTCTGTTGGCTACAGTTTCACACAATTCACTTCAATGTTAGCTTGACTAAACTAATCACCCACTAAAATTGCTTGATCCATCAATCCCTGTGGGATCGACCTCACTCTTGTGAGTTATTATTACTTGATGCGACCCGGTACACTTGCCGGTGAGTTTTGTGTTGGATCGTTTTCCACACATCACCTTTCCATGGCAAGCTGTATGTAGGGCTTCACCATCAGCGGTGGCTACTTTCAATCCTTTCGGGAAAATGATCCTATGCGCTATCACTGCACGGCTAATCGTCTAGAGGCATCACCCTTGGTTGATGGCTACATCCCGTCCTCTCAGTGAAAACGTTCCTATGCTCTGTCACAGCACGGCTAATCATCTGTCGGTTCTCAATCAGGTTGGAATAGAATCCATTGATTCTTTTGCGTCTGTCACTAACGCCAGCCTTCAGGAGTTTGAAGCACGTCACAGTCATTCAATACCGGAATCCTACTCGGAATACCACAGACAAGGTGAGACTTTCCGGATTCCCAGGATCCTACTCGGAATACCACAGACAAGGTTAGACTTTCCGGATCCTCATGAATGCCGCCATCCATCTAGCTTATACCACGAAGATTCTGTTAGGGAATCTAAGAGATATGCGTCCGGCCTAAGGTAGAACGGAAGTGGTTGTCAATCACGCACGTTCATAAGTGAGAATGATGATGAGTGTCACGGATCATCACATTCATCAAGTTGAAGTGCAACGTATATCTTGGAATAAGAATAGAAGAGAATTGAATAGAAAGTAATGATATTTGTATTGAAACTTGATGTACAGCAGAGCTCCACACCCTTAATCTATGGTGTGCAGAAACTCCACTGTTGAAAATACATAAGTAAAAGGTTCAGGCATGGCCGAATGGCCAGCCCCCAAAATGTGATCAATAGCCTCCCAAGATGAAGAATAAAACAAAACTGAGACTAAAGATGAAACGTGGTCAAAAGACGACTAATACAATAGTTAAATGTTCTATTTATAATAAACTAGCTCCTAGGGTTTACATGAGTAAGTAATTGATGCATAAATCCACTTCCGGGGCCCACTTGGTGTATGCTTGGGCTGAGCTTGATCTATCCACGAGCTGAGGCTTCTCTTGGAGTTGAACTCCGAGTTATGACGTGTTTTGGGCGTTCAACTCCGGATCATGACGTTTTTCTGGCGTTTAACTCCAGACAGCAGCATGTACTTGGCGTTCAACGCCAAGTTACGTCATCAATTTCCGAATAAAGTATGGTCTATTATATATTGCTGGAAAGCTCTGGATGTCTACTTTCCAACGCCGTTGAGAGCGCGCCAATTGGAGTTCTGTAGCTCCAGAAAATCCATTTCGAGTGCAGGGAGGTCAGATTCCAACAGCATCAGCAGTCCTTTTATCAGCCTTTTTCAGAGTTTTGCTCAAGTCCCTCAATTTCAGCCAAAATTTACCTGAAATCACAGAAAAACACACAAACTCATAGTAAAGTCCAGAAATGTGAATTTAACATAAAAACTAATGAAAACATCCCTAAAAGTAGCTCAAACTTACTAAAAACTATCTAAAAACAATGCCAAAAAGCGTATAAATTATCCGCTCATCACAACACCAAACTTAAATTTTTGCTTGTCCCCAAGCAACTGAAAATCAAATAGGATAAAAAGAAGAGAATATACTATAAATTCTGAAATATCAATGAATATTAATTTAATTAGATGAGCGGGACGTGTAGCTTTTTGCTTCTGAACAGTTTTGGCATCTCACTTTTTCCTTTGAAGTTCAGAGTGATTGGCGTCTCTGGGAACTTAGAATTTTGGATAGTGTTATTGACTTTCCTAGTTAAGCATGTTGATTCTTGAACACAGCTACTTATGAGTCTTGGCCGTGGCCTTAAGCACTTTGTTTTCCAGTATTACCACCGGATACACAAATGCCACAGACACATGACTGGGTGAACCTTTTAAGATTGTGACTCAGCTTTGCTAGAGTCCCCAGTTAGAGGTGTCCAGAGCTCTTAAGCACACTCTTTTTGCTTTGGATCACGACTTTAACCATTCAGTCTCAAGCTTTTCACTTGGACCTTCATGACACAAGCACAAGGTTAGGGACAGCTTGATTTAGCCGCTTAGGCCTGGATTTAATTTCCTTAGGCCCTCCTATCCATTGATGCTCAAAGCCTTGGATCCTTTTTACCCTTTCCTTTTGGTTTTTAAGGGCTATTGGCTTTTTCTGCTTGCTTTTTTCTTTTTCTTTCTTTTTTTTTCTTTTTTTCGCCAAATTTTTTTTTCACTGCTTTTTCTTGCTTCAAGAATCAATTTCATGAATTTTTTTCAGATCATCAATAACATTTCTCTTTGTTCATCATTCTTTCAAGAGCCAACAATTTTAACACTCATAAACAACAATATCAAAAGACATATGCATTGTTCAATCATTCATTCAGAAAACAAAAAGTATTGTCACCACATCAATATAATTAAATTAAATTCAAGGATAAATTCGAAATTTATGTACTTCTTGTTCTTTTGAATTAAAACATTTTTCATTTAAGAGAGGTGAAGGATTAATGGATTTTATTCATAGCTTTGAGGCATGGTTACATACTAATGATCATGAAGTAAAGACACAAAACATAGATAAACATAACATTAAAAACCGAAAACAGAAAGAAATAAAGAACAAGGAATGAATCCACCTTTAGTGGTGTCTTCTTCTTGAAGGTCCAACAATGTTCTTAAGCTCTTCTATGTCCCTTCCTTGCCTTTGTTGCTCCTCCCTCATTGCTCTTTGATCTTCTCTTATTTCTTGGAGAATGATGGAGTGCTCATGATGTTCCACCCTTAATTTTTCCACATTGTGGCTCAAATCTTCAAAGGAGGTGTTGAGTTGCTCCCAATAGTTGTTGGGAGGAAAGTGCATCCCTTGAGGCATCTCAGGGATTTCTTGATGATGAGCTTCCTCATGCATCTTTTGAGAACCGTGCATGGTTTCTCTTGCTTGCTCCATCCTCTTCTTGGTGATGGGCTTATCCTCTTCAATGGGGATATCTTCTTCTATGATAACTCCAGCTGAGTAACATAGATGGCAAATAAGATGAGGAAAATCTAGCCTTGCTATGGGTGAGGGCTTGTCGGCTATTTTGTAGAGTTCATTGGAGATGACCTCATGAACTTCTACCTCCTCTCCAATCATGATGCTGTGAATCAGGATGGGCCGATCCACAGTAACTTCAGATCGGTTGCTAGTAGGAATGATGGAGCGTTGGATGAACTCCAACCATCCTCTAGCCACAGGCTTGAGGTCTAGTCTTCTTAGTTGAACTGGCTTGCCTTTGGAGTCTATTCTCCATTGGGCTCCTTCCACACATATGTCCATTAGGACTTGGTCCAACCTTTGATTAAAGTTGACCCTTCTAGTGTAGGGGCGTTCATCTCCTTGCATCATGGGCAAGTGAAACGCCAACCTCACATTTTCCGGACTAAAATCTAAGTATTTCCCTCGAACCATTGTGAGATAGTTCTTTGGATTCGGGTTCATACTTTGATCATGGTTCCTAGTGATCCATGCATTGGCATGGAACTCTTGAACCATTAAGATTCCGACTTGTTGCATGGGGTTGGTTAGGACTTCCCAACCTCTTCTTTGGATCACATGTCGGATCTCCGGATACTCATTCTTTTTGAGCTTGAAAGGGACCTCAGGGATCACCTTCTTCTTTGCCACAACATCATAGAAGTGGTCTTGATGGCTTTTGGAGATGAATCTTTCCATCTCCCATGACTCGGAGGTGGAAGCTTTTGTCTTCCCTTTTCCTTTTCTAGAGGATACTCCGGCCTTAGGTGCCATTGATGGTAATGGAAAAAAAAGCTTTATGCTTTTACCACACCAAACTTAAAATATTGCTCGCCCTCAAGCAAGAGAAGAAAGAAGAGAAGAAGAAGAAGAAGAAGAAATATGGTAGAGAGGGAGAGAGGTAGGTTCGGCTAAGTGGGAGAAGAGGGGTTTGTGTTGAGTGAAAATGAAGGAGAATGGAAGGGTATTTATAGGGAGAGGGGAGGGTGTAAGTTCGGCCATTTTAGGTGGGAATGGGTGGGAAATTGAATTTGAATTTTATGAAGGTAGGTGGGGTTTATGGGGAAGAGTGGATTGATGTGAGTGGTGAAGGGGTGATTGGGAAGAGGAATTGAGGTGATTGGTGAAGAATGTTGGGAATTGTGACATGGGGAATTCAAATCACAAAAATAGGATTAGGAGGTAAGGTGGGAATATAGTAGGTGGGGATCCTGTGGGGTCCACAGATCCTGAGGTGATCCTGTGGGGTCCACAGATCCTGAGGTGTCAAGGAATTCCATCCCTGCACCAAATAGGCATGTAATTTGCCTTTGCACACCATTCTGGCGTTTAAACGCCCATTGGTGCACGTTCTGGGCGTTCAACGCCCATGTAAAGCATGTTTCTGGCGTTGAACGCCAGTTTCATGCTTGTTACTGGCGTTCAGCGCCAGTTTTTCCTCTCTGGGCACATTCCTGGCGTTCAGCGCCAGAATGTTGCTTGTTTCTGGCATTCAGCGCCAGAATGATGCTCTGTTCTGGCGTTGAACGCCAGCCAGATGCATCTTACTGGCGTTGAACGCCAGCCCGTGCGTCCTCCAGGGTGAAAAATTTTTTTCTTCTGTTTTTGACTCTGTTTTTAATTTTTTTGATTTTTTTCGTGACTCCTTATGATCATGTACCTAATAAAACACAAAATAACAATAAAACACAATAAAATAAAAATTAGATAAATAAAATTGGGTTGACTCCCAACAAGCGCTTCTTTAATGTCAATAGCTTGACAGTGGCTCTCATGGAGCCACAAGGTGATCAGGTCAATGTTGTATAGTTGCCAACACCAAACTTAGAGTTTGGATATGGGGTCTTAACACCAAACTTAGAGTTTGGTTGTGGCCTCACAACACCAAACTTAGAGTTTGACTGTGTGGGCTCTTCTTGACTCTGAACTGAGAGAAGCTCTTCATGCTTACTCTCTTTTGTCACAGAGGGATGGCCATGTGCTTTAAATACAAGGTAGTCCCCATTCAATTGAAGGACTAACTCACCTCTGTTGACATCTATCACAGCTCCTGCTGTGGCTAGGAAAGGTCTTCCAAGGATGATGCAATCATCCTCTTCCTTCCTAGTGTCTAAGATTATGAAATCAACAGGGATGTAAAGGCCTTCAACCTTTACTAACACGTCTTCTACTATTCCATAAGCTTGTCTCAAGGACTTATCTGCCAATTGTAATGAGAACAAGGCAGGTTGTACCTCAATGATCCCTAGCTTCTCCATTATAGAGAGTGGCATAAGATTTATCCCTGACCCTAGATTACATAGAGCTTTTTCAAAGCTCATGGTGCCTATGGTACAAGGTATTAGGAACCTGCCAGGATCTTGTTTCTTTTGAGGTAGAGTTTTCTGAATCCAAGTATCTAGTTCACTAATGAGCAAGGGAGGTTCACTGTCCCACGTCTCATTACCAAACAACTTGGCATTCAGCTTCATGATAGCTCCTAAATATTGAGCAATTTGCTCTCCAGTTACATCTTCATCCTCTTCAGAGGATGGATAATCTTCAGAGCTCATGAATGGCAGAAGGAGATTTAATGGAATCTCTATGGTTTCTATGTGAGCCTCAGATTCCTTTGGATCCTTAATAGGAAACTCCTTCTTGCTTGAGGGACGTCCCAAGAGGTCTTCCTCACTAGGATTTTCGTCCTCCTCCTCCCTTGTGCATTCGGCCACATTGATCACATCAATGGCCTTGCACTCTCCTTTTGGGTTCTCTTCTGTATTGCTTGGGAGAATACTGGGAGGAGTTTCAATAACTTTCTTACTCAGATGGCCCACTTGTGCCTCCAGATTTCTGATGGAGGATCTTGTTTCATTCATGAAACTGAAAGTGGCCTTTGACAGATCAGAGACTATATTGGCTAAATTAGAATTATTTTGTTTAGAATTCTCTGTCTGTTGCTGAGAAGATGATGGATATGGCTTGCTGTTGCTCAGCCTAGTGCGTCCACCATTGTTAAAACCTTGTTGAGGCTTTTGTTGATCCTTCCAGGAGAAATTTGGATGATTTCTCCATGATGGGTTATAGGTGTTTCCATATGGTTCACCCATGTAATTAACCTCTGCCATGGCAGGGTTCTCAGGATGATAAGCTTCTTCAGAAGCTGCCTCTCTAGTACTCTTGGATGCATGTTGCCATCCATTCAGATTTTGAGAGATCATGTTGACCTGTTGAGTCAACACTTTGTTCTGAGCCAATATGGCATTCAGAGCATCTATTTCAAGAACTCCTTTCTTCTGAGGTATCCCATTATTCACGGAATTCCTCTCAGAGGTGTACATAAACTGGTTGTTTGCAACCATGTCAATGAGTTCTTGAGCCTCTTTAGGCATTTTCTTCAGGTGAATAGATCCACCTGCAGAATGGTCCAATGACATTTTCGAAAATTCAGATAGACCATAATAGAATATATCTAATATGGTCCATTCTGAAAACATGTCAGATGGACATCTTTTGGTCAGCTGCTTGTATCTTTCCCAAGCTTCATAGAGGGATTCACCATCTTTTTGTTTGAAGGTTTGAACATCCACTCTCAGCTTGCTCAGCTTTTGAGGAGGAAAGAATTTATCCAAGAAGGCATTGACTAGCTTATCCCAGGAGTCCAGGCTATCTTTAAGTTGTGAATCCAACCATATTCTAGCTCTGTCTCTTACAGCAAAAGGGAAAAGCATGAGTCTGTAGACTTCAGGATCAACTCCATTCGTCTTTACAGTCTCACAGATCTGCAAGAACTCAGTTAAAAACTGATAAGGATCTTCAGATGGAAGTCTATAAAACTTGCAGTTTTGTTGCATTAAAGCAACTAGTTGAGGCTTAAGCTCAAAGTTATTGGCTCCAATGGCAGGAATGGAGATGCTTCTTCCATCAAACTTGGACGTTGGCTTTGTGAAGTCACCAAGCATTCTCCTTGCATTATTATTGTTATTTTCGGCTGCCATCTCCTTCTCCTGTTCGAAAATTTCTGAAAGGTTATTTCTGGATTGTTGTATTTTAGCTTCTCTAAATTTTCTCTTCAGAGTCCTTTCAGGTTCTGGATCAATTTCAACAAGAGTGCCTTTTTCCCTGTTCCTGCTCATATGAAAGAGAAGAAAACAAGAAAAGAAAGAGGAATCCTCTATGTCACAGTATAGAGATTTTTTTATGTTAGTAGAAAGAGAAAGGGGTCGAAGAATCCAAACACAAGAGATATAAGAAGTTCGGATTCGTAGATGAAGAGAGGTGAAGAGAAGTGTTAGTAATTAATTAATTAAATAGAATAAGAGAAGAGGAGGGAGATTTCGAAAATAATTTTGAAAAATGGGTTAGTAATTTTTGAAAATTAAAAATTGAAATTAAAATTTAAAACAATTAATTAATTTAAAAGAATTTTTTGAAAAGAGGGAGATATTTTTCGAAAATAGAAGAGGGAGAAGTAGTTAGGTGGTTTTGAAAAAGATAAGAAACAAACAAAAAGTTAGTTAGTTGATTGAAAAAGATATTAAAATCAAATTTGAAAAGATAAGAAGATAAGAAGTTAGATAAGATATTTTGAAATCAAATTTTGAAAAAAGATAAAATTTTTGAAAAAGATAAGATAAAAGATAAAAATATATATTTGAAAAAGATTTAATTTTTAAAATGACTTTAACTAACAAGAAACTACAAGATAAGATTCTAGAACTTAAAGATTGAACATTCCTTAACAAGAAAGTAACAAACTTCAAATTTTTGAACCAATCACATTAATTGTTAGCTAATTTTCAAAAATTAGATATAAAAGATAAGAAAAAAGATTTTTGAAAAATGATTTTTAAAATTTTCGAAAATAAATAAAAAAAATGAAAAAGATATGATTTTTAAAAAAGATTTTGAAAAGATAAGATTTTTAAAATTGAAATTTTGACTTGACTTGAAAGAAACAACTAATTTTAAAAATTTTTGACCAAGTCAACCCAAAATTTCGAAAATTTGGAGGAAAATAAGGAAAAGAAATTTTTTTTTATTTTTGAATTTTTAAAGAAAAACACAAAAATGACCCAAAACATGAAAATTTTGGATCAAGACACAAGATGCATGCAAGAATGCTATGAATGTCAAGATGAACACCAAGAACACTTTGAAGATCATGATGAACATCGAGAACATAATTTTGAAAAATTTTTGATGCAAAGAAAACATGCAAGACACCAAACTTAGAAATCTTTAATGCATGGAAAATATGAATGCAAAGATGCACATGAAAAACAACAAACAACACAAAACAAGAAATCATCAAGATCAGACAAGAAGACTTGTCAAGAACAACTTGAAGATCATGAAGAACACTATGAATGCATGGGATTTTCGAAAAATGCAAGAAAAATTTTTAAAGCATGCAATTGACACCAAACTTAAAAATTAACACAAAACTCAAACAAGAAACACAAAATATTTTTTATTTTTATGATTTTCTAATTTTTTTGTATTTTTATTAATTTTTTCGAAAATAAAGTTAGGAAAAACGAAAAAGAAAAGAAAATTTTTGAAAAAGATTTTTGCAAAGAAAATTACCTAATCTGAGCAACAAGATGAACCGTGAGTTGTCCATACTCGAACAATCCCCGGCAACGGCGCCAAAAACTTGGTGGACGAAATTGTGATCCATATTCTTTAAGTTGTACTCCTTGTACTTTTATGGAATTTGAAATTGGCACGAGTGAACACAACTCCGTTCAACTAACCAGCAAGTGTACTGGGTCGTCCAAGTAATAAACCTTACGCGAGTAAGGGTCGATCCCACAGAGATTGTTGGTATGAAGCAAGCTA
This sequence comes from Arachis hypogaea, assembly GCF_003086295.3. Taxonomy (NCBI): domain Eukaryota; kingdom Viridiplantae; phylum Streptophyta; class Magnoliopsida; order Fabales; family Fabaceae; genus Arachis; species Arachis hypogaea. The sequence goes on from NC_092037.1 coordinate 61,880,271, forward strand.
TGGTCACCTTGTAAATCTCAGTTAGGCAGATTAAATTGGTTTGTGGTTTCAAAAATTAATAATAAAAAGAAAATAATAAAAGGGATAGAATACTTATGTAAATCCATAGTGAGAATTTCAGATAAATGTGTGGAGATGCTGTGCTCCTCTTGAATCTCTGTTTTCCTATTACAGTCATCCAATCCTTCCTATTCCTTTCCATGGCAAGCTGTATGTAGGGCTTCACCATCAGCGGTGGCTACTTTCAATCCTCTCGGGAAAATGATCCTATGCGCTGTCACTGCACGGCTAATCGTTTGGAGGCATCACCCTTGGTTGATGGCTACATCCCGTCCTCTCAGTGAAAACGTTCCTATGCTCTGTCACAGCACGGCTAATCATCTGTCGGTTCTCAATCAGGTTGGAATAGAATCCATTGATTCTTTTGCGTCTGTCACTAACGCCCAGCCTTCAGGAGTTTGAAGCACGTCACAGTCATTCAATACCGGAATCCTACTCGGAATACCACAGACAAGGTGAGACTTTCCGGATTCCCAGGATCCTACTCGAAATACCACAGACAAGGTTAGACTTTCCGGATCCTCATGAATGCCGCCATCCATTTAGCTTATACCACGAAGATTCTGTTAGGGAATCTAAGAGATATGCGTCCGGCCTAAGGTAGAACGGAAGTGGTTGTCAATCACGCGCGTTCATAAGTGAGAATGATGATGAGTGTCACGGATCATCACGTTCATCAAGTTGAAGTGCAACGTATATCTTGGAATAAGAATAGAAGAGAATTGAATAGAAAGTAATGATATTTGTATTGAAACTTGATGTACAGTAGAGCTCCACACCCTTAATCTATGGTGTGCAGAAACTCCACTGTTGAAAATACATAAGTAAAAGGTTCAGGCATGGCCGAATGGCCAGCCCCCAAAACGTGATCAATAGCCTCCCAAGATGAAGAATAAAACAAAACTGAGACTAAAGATGAAACGTGGTCAAAAGACGACTAATACAATAGTTAAATGTTCTATTTATAATAAACTAGCTCCTAGGGTTTACATGAGTAAGTAATTGATGCATAAATCCACTTCCGGGGCCCACTTGGTGTATGCTTGGACTGAGCTTGATCTATCCACGAGCTGAGGCTTCTCTTGGAGTTGAACTCCGAATTATGACGTGTTTTGTGCGTTCAACTCCGGATCATGACGTTTTTCTGGCGTTTAACTCCAGACAGCAGCATGTACTTGGCGTTCAACGCCAAGTTACGTCGTCAATTTCCGAATAAAGTATGGACTATTATATATCGCTGGAAAGCCCTGGATGTCTAATTTCCAACGCTGTTAAGAGCGCGCCAATTGGAGTTCTTTAGCTCAAGAAAATCCATTTCGAGTGCAGGGAGGTCAGATTCCAACAGCATCAGCAGTCCTTTTGTCAGCCTTTTTCAGAGTTTTGCTCAAGTCCCTCAATTTCAGCCAGAATTTACCTAAAATCACAGAAAAACACACAAACTCATAGTAAAGTCCAGAAATGTGAATTTAACATAAAAACTAATGAAAACATCCCTAAAAGTAGCTCAAACTTACTAAAAACTATCTAAAAACAATGCCAAAAAGTGTATAAATTATCCGCTCATCAGCCCTCCACCATGGCAAGGCTAGTTTTTCCTCATCTTATTTGCCATCTATGTTACTCAGCTGGAGTTATCATAGAAGGAGACATCCCCATTGAGGAGGATAAGCCCATCACTAAGAAGAGGATGGAGAAAACAAGAGAGCCCACTCATGGATCCCAAGAGACGCATGAGGAAGCTCATCACCAAGAAATTCCAGAGATTCCTCAAGGGATGCACTTTCCTCCCAAAAATTATTGGGAACAACTCAACACTTCTCTAGAAGACTTGAGTTACAATATGGATCAATTAAGGGTGGAACATCAAGAGCACTCCATCATTCTCCATGAAATTAGAGAAGATCAAAGAGCAATGAGAGAGGAGCAACAAAGGCAAGGAAGAGACATAGAAGAGCTCAAGGACATCATTGGTTCTTCAAGAAGAAAGGGCCACCATCACTGAGGTGGACTCATTCCTTGTTCTTATTTCTCTGTTTTTTCGGTTTTTATGCTTAATATTTATCTATATTTGTGTCTTTCCTACATGATCATTAGAGTCTAGTAACTATGTCTTAAGGCAATGAATAATTCTATTAATCATTCACCTCTCTTAAAAAAAATATGTTTTTAATTCAAAAGATCAAGAAGTACATGAATTTCGAATTTATCCTTGAAATTAGTTTAATTATATTGATGTGGTGACAATACTTTTTGTTTTCTGACTGAATGCTTAAACAGTGCATAATTTTGATCTTGTTGTTTATGAATGTTAAAATTGTTGGCTTTTGAAAGAATGATGAACAAAGAGAAATGTTACTGATAATCTGAAAAATCATAAATTTGATTCTTGAAGCAAGAAAAAGCAGTGAATAGAAAAACCTTGCGGAAAAAAAAATTTGACGAAAAAAATTAGAAAGAAAAAGAAAAAGCAAGCAGAAAAAGCCAATAGCCCTTAAAACCAAAAGGCAGGGGTAAAAAGGATCCAAGGCTTTGAGCATCAATGGATAGGAGGGCCCAAGGAAATAAAAAACCAGGCCTAAACGGCTAAATCAAGCTGTCCCTAACGATGTGCTTGTGGCATGTAGGTCCATGAGACTGAGTGGTTAAAGTCGTGATCCAAAGCAAAAAGAGTGTGCTTAAGAACTTTGGACACCTCTAATTTGGGACTTTAGCAAAGCTGAGTCACAATCTGAAAAGGTTCACCCAGTTATGCGTCTGTGGCATTTATGTATCTGGTGGTGATACTGGAAAACAAAGTGCTTAGGGCCACGGCCAAGACTCATAAAAGTAGCTGTGTTCAAGAATCAACAAACTTAACTAGGAGAATCAATAACACTATCTGAAATTCTAAGTTCTTATAGATGCCAATCATTCTAAACTTCAAAGGAAAAAGTGAGATGCCAAAACTGTTTAGAAGCAAAAAGCTACTAGTCCCGCTCATCTAATTAGAACTAATATTCATTGATATTTTCGAATTTATAGTATGTTCTCTTCTTTTTATCCTATTTTATTTTTAGTTGCTTGGGGACAATGGCATTGTTTTTAGGTAGTTTTTAGTAGGATCTAGCTACTTTTAGGGATGTTTTCATTAGTTTTTATGCTAAATTTACATTTCTGAACTTTACTATGAGTTTGTTTGTTTTTTTGTGATTTCAGGTATTTTCTGGCTGAAATTGAGGGACCTGAGCAAAACTATGATAAAAGGCTGACAAAGGACTGCTGATGCTGTTGGAATCTGACCTCTCTGCACTCAAAATGGATGTTCCGGAGCTACAGAACTCCAAATAGCGCGATCTTAACCGCGTTAGAAAGTAGACATCTAGAGCTTTCCAGAAATATATAATAGTCCATACTTTATTTGAGATTAGACGATGTGAACTGGCGCTCAACGCCAGTTTCATGCTGCATTCTGGAGTCAAACGCCAGAAACACGTCACGAACCAGAGTTGAACGCCAAACACATGTTACAACTTGGCGTTCAACTCCAAAAGAAGCCTCTACATGTGTAGAGCTCAAGATCACCCCAAGCACACACCAAGTGGGCCCTGGAAGTGGATTTCTGCATTAATTACTTATTTCTGTAAACCCTAGTAGCTAGTCTAGTATAAATAGGACATTTTACTATTGTATTAGACATCTTTGGACGCCTAGTCCCTAGACCAAGTCCTTCTCCCTATTTTCGAATTCATATCACATTTTGGGGGCTAGCCATTCGGCCATGCCATGACCACTATCACTTATGTATTTTCAACGGTGGAGTTTCTACACACCATAGATTAAGGGTGTGGAGCTCTGCTGTACCTCGAGTTTCAATGCAATTACTACTATTTTCTATTCAATTCAGTTTATTCCTGTTCTAAGATATTCGTTGCACTTAACCATGACGAATGTGATGATCTGTGACACTCATCATCATTCTCACTTATGAACGCGTGACTGACAACCACTTTCGTTCTACCTTAGACCGAGCACATATCTCTTGGATTCCTTAATCAGAATCTTCGTGATATAAGCTAGAATTGATGGCGGTATTCATGAGAATCCAGAAAGTCTAAACCTTGTCTGTGGTATTCTGAGTAGGATTCAGGGATTAAATGATTGTGACGAGCTTCAAACTCGCGATTGTTGGGCATCATGACAAACGCAAAAGAATCAATGGATTCTATTCCGACATGATCGAGAACCGAAAGATGATTAGCCGTGCTGTGACAGAGCATTTGGACCATTTTCACTGAGAAGATGGGATGTAGCCATTGACAATGGTGATGCCCTACATACAGCTTGCCATGGAAAGGAGTAAGAAGGATTGGATGAAGGCAGTAGGAAAACAGAGATTCAGAAGGAGCACAGCATCTTCATACGCCTATCTGAAATTCCCACCAATGATTTACATAAATATTTCTATCTTTATTTTCTGTTTATTTATTATTATTATTCGAAAACTCCATAGTCATTTATTATCCGCCTAACTGAGATTTACAAGATGACCATAACTTGCTTTATACCAACAATCTCCGTGGGATCGACCCTTACTCACGTAAGGTTTATTACTTGAATGACCCAGTGCACTTGCTGGTTAGTTGTGCAGAGTTGTGAAGAAAGTGCCGAGTTATAAACGTGCATACCAAGTTGAATGCCATTATTAGAGATCACAATTTCGTGCACCACTTGTTTCTATCTAAGATATTCATTCGCACTTCAATATGATGAATGCGATGATCCGCGACACTCATCACCATTCTCAATCTTTGAACGCGTGCCTGACAACCACATCCGTTCTACATTAGATTGAATGAGTATCTCTTGGATTCCTTAATCAGAGTCTTCGTGGTATAAGCTAGAATCCATTGGCAGCATTCTTGAGAATCCAGAAAGTCTAAACCTTGTCTATTGTATTCCGAGTAGGATTCATGGATTGAATGACTGTGACGAGTTTCAAACTCACAAGGGTTGGGCGTAGTGACAGACGCAAAAGGATCAATGGATCCTATTCCAGCATGAGTGAGGACCGACAGATGATTAGCCATGCGGTGACAGCGCACCTGGACCATTTTCACTGAGAGGACGGATTTTAGCCATTGACAACGGTGATCCACCAACACACAGCTTGCCATAGGAGGAACCTTGCGTGCGTAAATAAGAAGACAGGGAAAAGCAGAGATTCAAAAGACAAAGCATCTCCAAAACTCCAACATATTCTCCATTACTGCATAACAAGTATTATTTAATCTATGCTCTCTTATTCATTTGCAAGTCAACTGATAATTATAATTGATATCCTGTCTAAGAGTTACAAGATAACCATAGCTTGCTTCAAGCCAACAATCTCCGTGAGATTCGACCCTTACTCACGTAAGGTATTACTTGGACGACCCAGTGCACTTGCTGGTTAGTGGTACCAATTGTGAAAAGTGTGATTTATAATTTTGTGCACCAGGGCAGGGGGTAGTACGAAGCAAAATAGGGAAAAGGATAAAGTTTGTAAGGCTTGGGATAGAGTGTGGAATAAGTAGGGCATTGGATTGAGGGATGTATTGAGAAAAGTGACCAGTGCATGTGGAGGGAAGCAAGTAAGGACAAATGAATTCAAAATCTTGTACTTTAGGGGTGTCTTCGAGACTTTGAAGAGTTATATGCATAGCTCCATATAAAATTGGACCATAGGGTGGTTGAAAGACTTATGCATGCACAAGAGAGACTAATGCATGTGCCTTGCTCAATGGACTAGTGAGTGAAAGCTATTAGAGATTTTATAGGTGCTCACATGCTTCTACCTTCAAAATTCAAATGGAAATTGAAGATGGAAAACAAAAGATGGTCATAAAAAAATATGAAAACATGCATTAAAAGAAACAAGAAATATTTGATAAGCACAAGAGGGGAGAACGTGCATAAGATGCACTCCTATGCAAAGGGGCAACTGATGCATGAAATTGTGATACACAATGGCGCCAACAACTTGGTCGCACAATTGTAATCTCAACTCTTTTTCACAACTTCACACAACTAACCAGCAAGTGCACTGGGTCGTCCAGGTAATAAACCTTACGTGAGTAAGGATCGATCCCACGGAGATTGTTGGCTTGAAGCAAGCTATGGTCACCTTGTAAATCTCAATCACTCGGATTTAAATGGGTTATGGAAATTTTATAATTAAAAGATAAATAAAACATAAAATAAAGATAGAGATACTTTTGTAATTCATTGGTGGGAATTTCAGATAAGCGTATGGAGATGCTTCATCCCTCATGACTCTCTGCTTTCCTACTGCCTTCATCCAATCCTTCATACTCCTTTCTATGGCAAGCTATATGTTGGGTTTCACCGGAATCAATGGCTACCTCCCGTCCTCTCAGTGAAAATGGTCCAAATGCGCAGCGGATAATTTATACGCTTTTTGGCATTATTTTTAGGTAGTTTTTAGTATGATCTAGTTACTTTTAGGGATGTTTTCATTAGCTTTTATGCTAAATTCACAATTCTGGACTTTACTATGAGTTTGTGTGTTTTTCTGTGATTTCAGGTATTTTCTGGCTGAAATTGAGGGACCTGAGCAAAACTCTGAGAAAAGGCTGACAAAGGACTGCTGATGCTGTTGGATTCTGACCTCCCTGCACTCAAAATGGATTTTCTGGAGCTATGGAACTCCAAATGGAGCGCTTTTAACGGCTTTGGAAATTAGATATCCAGAGCTTTCCAGCAATATATAATAGTCCATACTTTATTAGGAATTTCATGACGTAAACTGGCGCTCAACGCCAGTTCCATGCTGCATTCTGGAGTCAAACGCCAGAAACAGGTCACGAACCAGAGTTGAACACCCAAAACACGTTACAACTTCGCGTTCAACTTCAAAAGAAGCCTCAGCTCGTGGATAGATCAAACTCAGCCCAAACATACACCAAGTGGGCCCTGGAAGTAGATTTATGCATCAATTACTTACTCATGTAAACCCTAGTAGCTAGTCTAGTATAAATAGGATAGTTTACTATTGTATTAGGAATCTTTGAATGTTTAGTTCTTAGACCTTGGGGGCTGGCCTCTCGGCCATGCCTGAACCTTCATCACTTATGTATTTTCAACGGTGGAGTTTCTCCACACCATAGATTAAGGGTGTGGAGCTCTGTTGTAACTCAAGTTGCAATTACTATTATTTTCTATTCAATTCGATTTATTCCTGTTCTAAGATACCATTCGTACTTCAACTTGATGGATGTGATGATCCGTGACACTCATCATCATCCATCCATATGAATGCATGCCTTACAACCACTTCTGTTCTACAAGCGAAAGCTAGAGTGCGTATCTCTTGGATTCCTTAATCAGAATCTTCGTGGTATAAGCTAGAATTGATGGCGGCATTCATGAGAATCTGGAAAGTCTAAACCTTGTCTGTGGTATTCCGAGTAGGATTCTGGGATTGAATGACTGTGACGAGCTTCAAACTCGCGATTGCTGGGTGTGATGACAAACGCAAAAGAATCAAGGGATTCTATTCCAACATGATCGAGAAACAACAGATGATTAGCCGTGCCGTGACAGAGCATTTGGACCTTTTTCACTGATAGGATGGGATGTAGCCATTGACAACGGTGATGCCCTACATACAGCTTACCATGGAAAGGAGTAAGAAGGATTGGATGGATGCAGTAGGAAAGCAGAGATTCAAAAAGAATACAGCATCTCCATACACTTATCTGAAATTCCTACCAATGAAATCACATAAGTATTTCTATCCTTTATCAATAAATTAATTATCTCTTTATATTTTCGAAAACCCAATAATCAATTATTATCCGCCTGACTGAGATTTACAAGATGACCATAGCTTGCTTCATACCAACAATCTCTGTGGGATCGACCCTTACTCACGTAAGGTATTACTTGGACGACCCAGTACACTTGTTGGTTAGTTGTGCGGAGTTGTGACTAAGTGTGATTCACGTTCGAGAGCGCTACCAAGTTATTGGAGCCATTGTTGATGATCACAATTCTGTGCACCAAGTTTTTGGCGCCGTTGCCGGGGATTGTTCGAGTATGGACAACTAACGGTTCGTCTTGTTGCTCAGATTAGGTAATTTTCTTTTCAAAAAGTTTTCAAAAAAAAATTTTCAAAAAAATTTTTCTTTATTTTCGTTTTTCTAAAGAATATTTTTGAAAAAAATAATAAAAATACAAAAAAAATTATAAAATCATAAAAATCAAAAATATTTTGTATTTCTTGTTTGAGTCTTGAGTCAACTTTTAAGTTTGGTGTCAATTGCATGCTTTAAAAAAATTTTCTTGCATTTTTCGAAAATTCATGTATTGATGGTGTTCTTCATGATCTTCAAGTTGTTCTTGACAAGTCTTCTTGTTTGATCTTGATGTTTTCTTGTTATGTGTTGTTTGTTGTTTTTCATATGCATTTTTCGTTTGTTAGTGTCCATGCATTAAAGATTTCTAAGTTTGGTGTCTTGCATGTTTTCTTTGCATCAAAAATTTTTCAAAATTATGTTCTTGATGTTCATCATGATCTTCAAAGTGTTCTAGGTGTTCATCTTGATATTCATAGTGTTCTTGCATGCATCATGAGTTTTGATTCATAATTTTCATCTTGTGAGTCATTTTTATGTTTTTCTCTCTCATCATCAAAAATTCAAAAACAAAAAATATCTTTTCCTTATTTCTCTCCAAATTTTCAAAATTTTGGGTTGACTTGGTCAAAAAATTTTAAAAATTAGTTGTTTCTTACAAGTCAAGTCAAATTTTCAATTTTAAAAATCTTATCTTTTCAAAACTTTTTCAAATCAAATCTTTTTCATTTTTATCTTATTAATTTCAAAAATTTCAAAATATTTTTTCAAAATCTTTTTCTTAATTTTATTTCAAAATTTCGAAATTACACTAACAATTAATGTGATTGATTCAAAAATTTGAAGTTTGTTACTTTCTTGTTAAGAAAGGTTCAATCTTTAAACTCTAGAATCTTATCTTTTAGTTTCTTGTTAGTCAAGTAATCAATTTTAATTTTAAAAATTAAATCTTTTTCAAAATATCTTTTTCTTAAAAATCTTATCTTTTTATCATATCTTTTTATCTTATCTTTTATCATATCTTTTTCAAAATTTTATCTTTTCCAAAAAAAAATTGATTTCAAAATATCTTACCTAACTTCTTATCTTCTTATCTTTTCAAATTTGACTTTAATATCTTTTTCAACTAACTATTTGACTTTTTGTTTGTTTCTTATCTTTTTCAAAACCACCTAACTACTTCTCTCTCTCTAATTTTCGAAAATATCTCATCCTTTTTCGAAAATTCTTTTTAATTAATTAATTGTTTTAAATTTTAATTTTAATTATATCTTATCTTTAATTTTCGAAAATCACTAACTACTTTTTCAAAATTATTTTCGAAATTCTCTATCTCTCCTCTTATTCTATTTATTTATTTATTTACTAACACTTCTCTTCACCTCGCTTCATCTCAATTCACTGCCCCTACCTTTACTCTTTATCCAGACTATTCATTCTCTTTTCTTTATTCCCTTTCTTCTTCTACTAACTGTAACACCCTAACTACCAAAGCTCACGCTTCCGGCTGCGCAACTCTGATAGCTCGGACATTACGACAACACTTATACTATTTAATACTAAAATATGAGCCTGTTTAAAAAACTTTAAACCGCAATACCATTCCCAAAAATACTTTCGCCATACAACGTACGTCCATACATACCATACAACTTACAGAAACTCATAAAGAGTACATCCATATATATATATATATATATATATATATATATATATATATATATATATATAATATTACAAACATTATCCAGTACAATTCCTATCCCTCTCACAGAATATATCAAGATAAAGGCGAGGGTACAAAAATAATAATCTAAAGCACTACAGAGCATCTCAATAACAAATAATTAAACTCTTCATAACTTCTGCGCCCAAATCCTGAAAGGGGAAAAATGTAAGGGGTGAGAACCTCATCCTCGAAAGGGTTCTCAGTAGAGGGCTTTTGAGAATTACTGTAATAGGATACATGAAGATAAACCGTACCAGTGATTAATAACCATCTTATGCCTCTTTTCAAAAACAACAGTTTACAAATAAAGTAAAGTCATAAATCTTTTCTGAAAGAGGAACTGTTCAATTCTCAAAACATCAAAGCATTTCAAAAAGGTTTATCTATACTGAACCAAAATAACCTTTCATATCTTATTCCAAACCAGAACCACAAAACCGAAATCAACTATCGGTCCATCTCATTCAACCACGGCCCTAGGCCCAAATAATCCAACCACAACCAATCCACCACAATCCAAAAGAGTTCCAGATGCAAACACAAGTAGGAAGATGCAAACACAAACAAACAGTTATTGCAAGTAGAACAATTAGCAGTTAATCACATAGGCAAACCAAGTACAACATGCATACCCAAACAATGTCACATAGATGCATATGATGCATGCCTGTCCCTAGTGGCTGATGATATCATCTGTCGGTTATAGAGCCAACCCGACAAGTCCTGGTAGCTAACCATTGGACTGTCCCTCTGTCGCGCATCCCCAACTCGAGTTATACTCATCATAAACTTGATCCTAAACATGATCCATATCCATCACCCTCACTGGTGAATATTTCGGGGGCGAGCTCATCTGGGACTTTCACAGTGCCCGGCCACACTTACGACATAGGGTCAACAGAGTATCAAGTCTCAACCTGGAGCACGTGGTGGCTAGCCACTGCTACTACCCAGGGAAACCCTCATCTCCGATAGTGGAAGTGCAAACATCACAACTTATCAATATCTCAGCATAAATGCTTTCATTCTCAATCATGGATCAACATCCATCTCAGCCATCCGGCTCACGGTTCAATCCAGAACTAGCCAATATTAATAATTACACACAGCCATTCCGGCTCACGGTTCAATCCAGAACCAGCCAATATTCATATCATTCAAAGCCATTCCAGCTCACAACAAAACAGCACTTCCACATTCAAAATCATCAAATTATGAAATCGGAATTTAAGCCATAAATCATTTTCTCAATTCATTTCACTTTGAAATCAAGTTTCAACTCTTTTCAGCCTTGGCTTTAAAGATCTTATTTCTCAAATCATCTCAGGCTCATAAGCCAAATTTACTCAAAGTGAGTTTCCTTTTTAAAACAAAGCCACTCTTGGTATTCTCTCTCCAAAACTTCCAAAACCATGGCAAGTTAAGGATTTATTTCAAAGTATTCAAAACCACCCATCCAACAATGGGATTTTATAACAAAAGCTTCTCGGCAGAGTCCCAAGTCTTTAGGGAAGGTCAACCTATATCAATTCCTTAAAATTCATTGAAACTCTTAAAGTCATGGATTCTCGGTTCAAGTAAATAAAACTGAAATTTATTATGAAACCGACCATACAAAATCACAAGTTCCAACCCGGTCCAAAAATCAACTCATTTGAAACGGAACCGGTTCATTTGAATCAAACCACTTTCAGGTTTCTTTTTGGAACCCATTTTTCTAACTCTTCCAAAATGCCTCAAACTTAATTACTCAATCAAAAGTCTAGATTCCTTTGAAATCACTAAAAGCTCCTTTTTATATTGAAATCAAAATAAGAGCATCATTCTTTCCTTCAGTGATTCAAACGGTAAAAATAGTTCATTTCTAAATAAGTTGAACCCAAGGCATAAAGTTCACTAAATAAATTAAGCTTGAAAACATCAATATTCTCTTAATAAATCAAATAATAAAACTTCTCAAATCCAACCCTTTTTAAGTAACTTTTCAAACAAGACTAGGATTTTGTAGAAATTTCGGCAGCACCTCCCTTAAAACTTGGACTTTTGCCACCCGGTTCGGGTCCCAACTAAACCGTTTCTCATTCCTTTTCAACAGCTCAAAACCAGAAATCAGTTTAAAGCAAGCTAAATCCAACAATCGCCTCAGTGGCGTATCTCAAGGATACCATTTCAAAATCAACTCAATATCAATCGATATAACTCATTTCCAAAGCTTTAAAGAAACGGTTCAATAACAAATCATTTGTCCAAAACCAAATCAATTAAAATAAACCAAGTTGAATTCAAAAGTGCATTCGACTTTTCATATCATCAAAATAATTAACTCAATTCAAATCAACCCCCAACGGATTAAACTCAGATATCAAAGATTCAAAAGAATCAACTCCAAAAGCATTTCATTTTACAAATCCACACAACAACCCATTCATCAAAACCAAATTATGGTTACATTCATCCAGGACCATCAACAACATATAAGGATTATACAATCACCAAATACATTATCTCACATCAGTATCCATATGTAATAATTCCAATAATAAACTATAGTTTTCGGAAAACGCCCCTACCTCAAAACGCAATTCCATAACCCAAACGCGTCACAGAGTCCTTTCCACCTCAACCCGAAATCAACAACAACCGCAACCGCAGCTTCAAGCCATATTTGCAATAACCATAGCATCACTAATCACAACATATAATAATCAGGACTCGACGCCATGTTATCAAAACTCATATTCTTTAACCGAACACAACAGAATACCAACGCGAGATCATTCGAAACATAATTTCTTACCAGAATAACACAATGAGGCAGCTACGATTTCGAATCGGCCCCGGCACAACTCCGGCGGCGGCCAGAAGCTCCAGTGGATCAACTATAAAACCGCGCAACATCAAAACCTTCTCGAAATCCAAAATTACTGAAATCACAAATTAAAACCCTTACCGACACACTTTTCCGGCGGCGGCAGTAGGGTCTCAATTGGGAGAAGCTCAGCCCAAAGCTCCATCGGCGATCCCGGAAGTCTCAGAACTACTCTCGGCGGTCAGTATCGCAGAGACGCAACTCCCTCGTCTGGCAGTGGCACCTGCGGTGGCCTGAACACTCTTCTGGCTGCAGTTCAGCTTGCCATCACCCGCAACGACGAGCTCAGGTGGTGACGGACACAACCCTCCTCCTCCTTACTCGTTCCGATCTCCCTCTCTCCAGTGGCAACAAGGGAAATGGCAGATCCTTCACAATGGCGGCGGCAAGCTCGCGGTGACGAGCAGACCGGCGACTGGGCGGCGCGACCCTTTCCCCCATCGCGACCTTCTCCCTCGCCTCAAATCGGCTCTGCGACGGCGGCGCGGGTGGATTAGGTGCGGCAGTTCCAACGGAGATGAGTTCCTCCGGCTCGTGCAGCTGCGGCGACAGTGCGGCCTCAGGGGGACGGCGACGCCTCCGTCCGCGGACCCTCCCTCTCCATCACATCTCTCTTCAGCTGGCGGCGATGAAGACGATCGGCATAGTGTTGGGCTCGGCGGCTGCGTCGCTCTCCTCACCTCCCCCGCCAGCGAACTCTTTCCTTCTTCTCCCTCTATTTCGTTTTCTTTCTCCCCTTGGGTCTCACTGTATGCGTGTGGTGTTGTTGTTGTTGCTGCGCAGCATAGGCAGTAAGGAAGGGGTTGGGCTGCGCAGCGTGGAGGAAAGATGGAAGGGGAATGGGTTTAGCAAAATTAGGGTTAGGGGCATTATGGTAATTTCACATAAAATTGGGAATAATATAGTAATTGAAACCCAAATTAAATCCAACACTATTTGTACATAGAAAATACTATTTGTTCATCAATATCACAATTATTTTCAATAAAATGTCCAAATCAAATAATTAGAAATAATATACTTAATTTCTTCATTTTCCAAGATAGCAGTAATAATATTTAAAATATTACTTATCTAATCCAAATCATATAAAATCCTTATTATTTCATAACTATCAACCTTATACTTTAAATATAGAGAATAATCCAATAATTATAAAATTGGATAATAATCATAACTTATCTCAAATCCAATAAATCAAAACTTGCCTTAATTATCTATAATAAAATAATCTCTGAAATTAAGGCTATAAATAACTGTAGGATTTGAGACTTGCTCACAATAAGACTTTTCAAAGATTCTGGGTCTTACACTAACAATAAGGAACCTCTTTACTGTGATATAGAGGATTCCTCTTTCTTTTCTTTTTCTCTTCTCTTTCATATGAGCAGGAATAAGGAAAAAGGCATCTTTGTTAAAGCTGATCTAGAACCTGAAAGGACTCTGAAGAGGAAACTAAGAGAAGCTAAATTACAACAATCCAGAGACAACCTTTCTGAAATTTTTGAACAAGAGAAGGAGATGGCAGCCGAACCCAACAACAATAATGCAAGGAGAATGCTAGGTGATTTCACTAAACCAACGTCCAAATTTTATGGAAGAAGTATCTCTATTCCTGCCATTGGAGCAAACAATTTTGAGCTGAAACCTCAATTAGTTGCTTTAATGCAACAGAACTGCAAGTTTCATGGACTTCCATCTGAAGATCCTTATCAATTTTTAACTGAGTTCTTGCAAATTTGTGAGACTGTTAAGACGAATGGAGTAGATCCTGAAGTCTACAGGCTCATGCTTTTCCCTTTTGCTGTAAGAGACAAAGCTAGGACATGGTTGGACTCACAACCTAAAGATAGCCTGGACTCTTGGGATTAGCTGGTCACGGCCTTATTGGCTAAGTTCTTTCCTCCTCAAAAGTTGAGCAAGCTTAGAGTGGATATTCAGACCTTCAAACAAAAAGATGGTGAATCCCTCTATGAAGCTTGGGAAAGATACAAACAGATGACCAAAAGATGTCCTTCTGACATGTTTTTAGAATGGACCATGATAGATATATTCTATTATGGTCTATCTGAGTTCTCTAAGATGTCATTGGACCATTCTGCAGGTGGATCCATTCACCTAAAGAAAACGCCTGCAGAAGCTCAAGAACTTATTGACATGGTTACAAATAACCAGTTCATGTACACTTCTGAGAGGAATTCCGTGAATAATGGGACGCCTCAGAGGAAGGGAGTTCTTGAAATTGATGCTCTGAATGCCATATTGGCTCAGAACAAAGTGTTGACTCAGCAAGTCAACATGATCTCTCAAAGTCTGAATGGATGGCAAAATGCATCCAACAGTACTAAAGAGGTAGCTTCTGAAGAAGCTTATGATCCTGAAAACCCTGCAATGACAGAGGTTAATTACATGGGTGAACCTTATGGAAACACCTATAATTCATCATGGAGAAATCATCCGAATTTCTCATGGAAACATCAACAAAGGCCTCAACAAGGCTTTAATAATGGTGGAAGAAATAGGCTCAGCAATATCAAGCCTTATCCATCATCTTCTCAGCAACAGACAGAGAATTATGAACAGAATACCTCTAACTTAGCAAATTTAGTCTCTGATCTGTCTAAGGCCACTTTAAGTTTCATGAATGAAACAAGGTCCTCCATCAAAAATCTGGAGGCACAAGTAGGCCACCTGAGTAAGAAAATCACTGAAATCCCTCCTAGTACTCTCCCAAGCAATACTGAAGAAAATCCAAAAAGAAAGTGCAAGGCCATTGATATAATCAATATGGCCGAACCTAGAGAGGAAGGAGAGGACGTGAATCCCAATGAGGAAGACCTCATGGGACGTCCCTTAAGCAAGAAGGAGTTCCCTATTGAGGATCTAAAGGAATCTGAGACTCATATAGAGACAATAGAGATTCCATTAAATCTCCTTCTGCCATTCATGAGCTCTGAAGACTATTCTTCCTCTGAAAAGGATGAAGATGTAACTGGAGAGCAAGTTGCTCAATATTTAGGAGCCATCATGAAGCTAAATGCCAAGTTATTTGGTAATGAGAGGAAGCATGAACAACTTCTATCAATGCAGAGTCAAACAGAGCCCCCACAGTCAAACTCTAAGTTTGGTCTTGGGAGGCCACAACCAAACTCTAAGTTTGGTGTTGAACCCCCACATTCAAACTCTGAGTTTGGTGTTGGGAGGTCCTAACATTGACCTGATCACCTGTGAGGCTCCATGAGATCCCCCCATTGACATTAAAGAAGCGCTTGTTAGGAGGCAACCCAATTTTTATTTATCTTATTTTATTTTATTTTCATTGTTCTTTTATGTTTTATTAGGTTCATGATCATGAGGAGTCACGAAAAAAAATATTTAAATTAAAAACAGAATCAAAAACAGCAGAAGAAAAATCACACCCTGGAGGAAGGACTTACTGGCGTTTAAACGCCAGTAAAGAGCATCTGGCTGGCGCTCAACGCCAGAACAGAGCATGGAGCTGGCGCTGAACGCCAAAAACAAGCATGGAACTGGCGTTCAACGCCAGAAATATGCTGCACATGGGCGTTGAACGCTCAGAACATGTATCACTTCGGCGTTTAAATGCCAGAATTGCATGCAAAGGCATTTTACATGCCTAATTAGTGCAGGGATGTAAAATCCTTGACATCTCAGGATCTGTGGACCCCACAGGATCCCCACCTACCATATTCTCCCCGCTTCTTAACATTCATCCTCTCTTACCAATCACCTCAATCTCTCTTCCCCATCACCTCTTCACCACTCCCATCCATCCATCTCTTCCCCACCCAATCCCACCCATATGGCCAAAACATACACATCTCTCCCTCTCCTCCATATCTTCTTCCCCTTCCATTCTTTCTTCTTTGCTCGAGGGCGAGCAACATTCTAAGTTTGGTGTGGTAAAAGCATAGCTTTTTTTTGCTTTTCTTGCTTTTCCATAACCATTGATGGCACCTAAGGCCAAAGAAACCTCAAAAAAAAGAGAGAAAAGAAAGAGAAAAGAAAAGAAAAGACAAAAGCTTCCACCTCTGAGTCATGGGAGATGGAGATATTCATCTCAAGGGTCCATAACTCAGTAGAAGAGCATTTGACTGCACATCAAGAGAGCATGAGAAATTCCCTCATCAAGAAATCCCTGAGATACCTCAGGGGATACATGTTCCTCCACATAATTATTGGAAGCAACTAAGGGTAGGAACACCAAAATCACTAGGGATCATGCAACAGAAGTAAGGAAGAGACATAAAGGAGCTCAAAAAGCACCATTGGACCTTCAAAAGGCACCACCCTCACTAAGGTGGACTCATTCCTTAACTTCCTTGTTCTTATCTCTCTATTTTTCGGTTTGTTATGTTATATGTTTATCTATGTTTTGTGTCTCTACTTCATGATCATTAGAAGTTAGTAACTATGTCTTAAAGCTATGAATAATTCTATTAATCCTTCACCTCTCTTAAATGAAAATTTTTTCTAATTCAAAAGAACAAGAAGTACATAAATTTCAAAAATTGTCCTTGAATTTAGTTTAATTATATTGATGTGGTGACAAAACTTTTTGTTTTCTGAATGAATGCTTGAATAGTGCATAATTTTGATCTTGTTGTTTATGAATGTTAAAATTGTTGGCTCTTGAAAGAATGATGAACAAAGAGAATGTTATTGACAATCTGAAAAATCATGAAAATTGATTCTTGAAGCAAGAAAAAGCAGTGAAAAAGCAAAAGCTTGCAGAAAAACAATTTGCGAAAAAAAAATAGAAAGAAAAAGAAAAAGCAAGCAGAAAAAGCCAATAGCCCTTAAAACCAAAAGGCAAGGGTAAAAAGGATCCAAAGCTTTGAGAATCAATGGATAGGAGGGCCCAAAGAACTAAAATCCAGGCCTAAGCGGCTAAATCAAGCTGTCCCTAACCATGTGCTTGTGGCATGCAGGTCCAAGTGAAAAGCTTGAGACTGAGTGGTTAAAGTCGTGATCCAAAGCAAAAAGATTGTGCTTAAGAGCTCTGGACACCTCTAACTGGGGACTCTAGCAAAGCTGAGTCACAATCTGAAAAGGTTCACCCAGTCATGTGTCTGTGGCATTTATGTATCCGGTGGTAATACTGGAAAACAAAGTGCTTAGGGCCACGGCCAAGACTCATAAAAGTAGCTGTGTTCAAGAATCAACATACTTAACTAGGAGAATCAATAACACTATCCGAAATTCTAAGTTCCTAGAGAAGCCAATCATTCTAAACTTCAAAGGAAAAAGTGAGATGCCAAAACTGTTCAAAAGCAAAAAGCTACAAGTCCCGCTCATCTAATTAGAATTAATATTCATTGATATTTTTGGATTTATAGTATATTCCCTTATTTTTATCCTAATTTATCTTCAGTTTCTTGGGGACAAGCAACAATTTAAGTTTGGTGTTGTGATGAGTGGATAATTTATACTTTTTTTTGGCATTATTTTTGGTAGTTTTTAGTATGATCTAGTTACTTTTAGGGATGTTTTCATTAGTTTTTATGCTAAATTCACATTTTTGGACTTTACTATGGGTTTTTGTGTTTTTCTATGATTTCAGGTATTTTCTGGCTGAAATTGAGGGACCTGAGCAAAACTCTGAGAAAAGGCTAACAAAGGACTGCTGATGCTGTTGGATTCTAACCTCCCTGCACTCAAAATTGATTTTCTGGATCTACAGAACTTCAAATGGCGCGCTCTTAACGGCGTTAAAAAGTAGACATCCAGAGCTTTCCAGCAATATATAATAGTCCATACTTTGATAGGAAATTGACGACGCAAACTGGTGCTCAACACCAGTTCCATGATGCATTCTGGAGTCAAACGCCAGAAACACGTCACAAACCAGAGTTGAACGCCCAAAACACGTTACAACTTCGCGTTCAACTCCAAAAGAAGCCTCAGCTCGTGGATAGATCAAACTCAGCCCAAACATACACCAAGTGGGCCTTGGAGGTGGATTTATGCATCAATTACTTACTCTTGTAAACCCTAGTAGCTAGTCTAGTATAAATAGGATAGTTTACTATTTTATTAGGAATCTTTGAACGTTTAGTTCTTAGACCTTGGGGGCTGGCCTCTCGGCCATGCCTGAACCTTCATCACTTATGTATTTTCAACGGTGGAGTTTCTACACACCATAGATTAAGGGTGTGGAGCTCTGCTGTACCTCAAGTTTTAATGCAATTACTTTTATTTGCTATTCAATTCGATTTATTCCTGTTCTAAGATACCATTTGTACTTCAACCTGATGGATGTGATGATCCGTGTAACTCATCATCATCCATCCGTATGAACACGTGCCTGACAACCACTTCCGTTCTACAAGCGAAAGCTAGAGTGCGTATCTCTTGGATTCCTTAATCAGAATCTTCGTGGTATAAGCTAGAATTGATGGCGGCATTCATGAGAATCTGGAAAGTCTAAACCTTGTCTGTGGTATTTCGAGTAGGATTCTGGGATTGAATGACTGTGACGAGCTTCAAACTCGCGATTGCTGGGCGTGATGACAAATGCAAAAAATTAAGGGATTCTATTCCAACATGATCGAGAACCAACAGATGATTAGCCGTGCCGTGACAGAGCATTTGGACCTTTTTCACTGAGAGGATGGGATGTAGCCATTGACAACGGTGATGCCCTACATACAGCTTGCCATGGAAAGGAGTAAGAAGGATTGGATGGATGCAGTAGGAAAGCAGAGATTCAAAAGGAATACAGCATGTCCATACACTTATCTGAAATTCCTACCAATGAAATTACATAAGTATTTCTATCCTTTATTAATAAATTAATTATCTCTTTATATTTTCGAAAACCCAATAATCAATTATTATCCGCCTGACTGAGATTTACAAGATGACCATAGCTTGCTTCATACTAACAATCTCTATGGGATCGACCCTTACTCACGTAAGGTATTATTTGGACGACCCAGTACACTTGCTGGTTAGTTGAGCGAAGTTGTGAGGTTATATTTAGACCATAGCACCAAGTTTTTTGGAGCCATTACTGGGGAATTAATTTCGAACAACAATTCAAGCATAAATCACAATTTCGTCCACCACACCGCGCGGCTAATCATCTGTCGATTCTCGATCATGTTGGAATAGAATCCAGTGATCCTTTTGCGTCTGTTACTACGCCCAACACTCGCGAGTTTGAAGCTCGTCACAGTCATCCCTTCCCAGATCCTACTCGGAATACCACAGACAAGGTTTAGACTTTCCGGATCTTAGGAATGGCCGTCAATAATTCTAGCTTATACCACGAAGACTCCAATCTTTTGGAATGGAGGCTAAGAGATACACGCTCAATCTTAAGTAGAACGGAAGTGGTTGTCAGTCACGCGTTCATAGGTGAGAATGATGATGAGTGTCACGGATCATCACATTTATCATGTTAAAGTGCGAGTGAATATCTTAGAATAAGAATAAGCTTGAATTGAATGGAAAATAGTAGTAATTGCATTAATACTCGAGGAATAGCAGAGCTCCACACCTTAATCTATGGTGTGTAGAAACTCCACCGTTGAAAATACATAAGTAGTCTGGAGGTCCAGGCATGGCCGAATGGCTAGCCTCCCCAAATATGAGAATGTATCCAGAATTGTCTCTATGATTCGAAGATGAAAATACAATAGTAAAAGGTCCTATTTATAATGAAACTAGCTACTAGGGTTTACAGAAATAGGTAAATGATGTAGAAATCCACTTCCGGGCCAACTTGGCGTGTGCTTGGGCTGAGCATTGAGCTTTACACGTGTAGAGGTCTTCCTTGGAGTTAAACACCAGCTTTGGTGCCAGTTTGGGCGTTTAACTCCAACTTTTATGCCAGTTCTGGTGTTTTGACGCCAGAAAAGGCAGAGAGCTGGCGTTTTAACGCCATTTTATGTTGTCAAAACTCAAGCAAAGTATAAACTATTATATATTACTTGAAAGCCCTGGATGTCTACTTTTCAACGAAATTAAGAGCGCACCATTTGGAGTTCTGTAGCTCCATAAAATCTACTTCGAGTGCAGGGAGGTCAGAATCCAACAACATCAGCAATCCTTTGTCAGCCTCTGAATCAGATTTTTGCTCAGGTCCCTCAATTTCAGCCAGAAAATACCTGAAATCATAGAAAACCACACAAACTCATAGTAAAGTCTAGAAATGTGAATTTTTCTTATAAACTAATAAAAATATACTAAAAACTAACTAAATCATACAAAAAACTATAAAAAAACAATGCCAAAAAGCGTATAAATTATCCGCTCATCACAATACCAAACTTAGATTGTTGCTTGTCCCCAAGCAATTGAAAACAAAATAGGATAAAAAGAAGAGAATATACAATGAATCCCACAGTATCAATGAAACTTAGTTCTAATTAGATGAGCGGAACTTGTAGCTTTTTGCTTCTGAACAGTTTTGGCATCTCACTTTTTCCTTTGAAATTCAGAATGATTGGCATCTATAGGAACGTAGAATTTTAGATAGTGTTATTGATTCTCCTAGTTCAGTATGTTGATTCTTGAACACAGCTACTTTATGAGTCTTGGCCGTGATCCTAAGCACTTTGTTTTCCAGTATTACCACCGGATACATAAATGCCACAGACACATAACTGGGTGAACCTTTTCAGATTGTGACTTAGCTTTGCTAAAGTCCCAAATTAGAGGTGTCCAGAGTTCTTAAGCACACTCTTTTTGCTTTGGATCACGACTTTAACCACTCAGTCTCAAGCTTTTCACTTGGACCTTCATGACACAAGCACATGGTTAGGGACAGCTTGATTTAGCCGCTTAGGCCAGGATTTTATTCCTTTAGGCCCTCCTATCCATTAATGCTCAAAGCCTTGGATCTTTTTTACCCTTGCCTTTTGGTTTGAAGGGCTATTGGCTTTTTCTGCTTGCTTTTTTCTTTTTCTTTCTTTTTCTTTTAATTTTTGCCATTTTTTTCTCTTTTCTCTCTCTTTTTTTTCACTGCTTTTTCTTGCTTCAAGAATCAATTTCATGATTTTTCAGATTATCAATAACATTTCTTTTTGTTCATCATTCTTTCAAGAGCAAAAAATTTTAACATTCATAAACAACAAAATAAAAAATATGCATTGTTCAAGCATTCATTCAGAGAACAAGAAGTATTGCCACCACATCAAAATAATTAAACTAGTTTCAAGATAAAATTTTAAATCCAAGTAATTCTTGTTCTTTTGTAATTAAGCACATTTTTCATTAAAGAGAGGTGAAGGATTCATGGAGTTATTCATAGCTTTAAGACATAGACACTAGACACTAATGATCATGTAGTGAAGACACAAACATATATAGAACATACATCATAAAGCCGAAAACAGAAAAATAAATAGACAAGGAGATTAAGGAATGAGTCCACCTTAGTGAGGGTGGCGTCTTCCTCCTCTTGAAGAACTAATGGTGCTCTTGAGCTCCTCTATGTCTCTTCCTTGCCTTTGTTGCTCCATCCCTAGTGATTTTGGTGCTCCTATCCTTAGTTGCTCCCAATAGTTGTGTGGAGGAAAATGTATCCCTTGAGGCATCTCAGGGATTTATTGATGAGGGGATTCCTCATGCTTTTGTTGAGGTCCATGAGTGGGCTCTCTTGTTTGCTCTATCCTTTTCTTAGTGATGGGCTTATCCTCTTCAATGAGGATGTCTTCCTCTATGACAATTCTAGCTGAATTGCATAGGGATCACCTTTTTCTTGGCCACAACTTCATAGAAGTGGTCTTGATGGACCTTTGAGATGAATCTCTCCATCTCTCATGACTCAGAGGTGGAGGCAGTTGCCTTCCCTTTCCTCTTTCTAGAGGTTTCTCTGACCTTAGGTGCCATAAATGGTTATGGAAAAACAAAAAGCAATGCTTTTACCACACCAAACTTAAAATATTTGCTCGTCCCCAGCAAAAGAAGAAAGAAAGATGTAGAAGAAGAAGAAAATGGAAGAGATGGAGGGTGTATAGGGTTCGGCCAAGAGGGGAAGAAGGTTTTTGTGATGTGTGAAAATGAAGGGTGAATGGGGGTATTTATCGGGAGAGTGGCCGAATGGTTTGGGTGGGTTTGGAAGGGAAATGGTTTTGAATTTTGAAGGTGGGTGGGGTTTTTGGGGAAGAGTTAAGGAAGTGATTAGTGAAGGGTATTTGGGGAAGAGATGTGGAGGTGATTGGTGAAGGGTATTTGGGGATGAGTATTGTAAAAAGGTGTGAAGAGGAGAGAAAGTGAGTTGAGGTTGGTGGGGATCCTGTGGGGTCCATAGATCCTGAAGGGTCAAGCAATTCTTCATCCCTGCTCCAATTGGGCTTTCACAACGCCTTAGAGTGCAATTCTGGCATTTAAACTCCAGTTTGCTGCCCTGTTCTAGCGTTTAAACGCCAGCTTTCCTTCCTGTTCTGGCGTCTAAACGCCTATTTGTTGCCCTGTTCTGGCATTTAAATGCCAGTCTGGTGCCCTATTCTGGCGTTTAAACGCCCAGAAAGGTGCCAGATTGGGCGTCTAAACGCCCATTTTGCTACCCTTACTAGCGTTTAAATGCTAGTAAGTCCTTCTTCCAGGGTGTACTATTTTCAATGCTGTTTTTTATTTTCTTCTTTATTTTTGTAATTGTTTTTGTGACTTCACATGATCATCAACCTAAAAGAAAATAAAATAATATAGATCAAATTAAAATAAAATTGGGTTGCCTCCCAATAAGCGCTTCTTTAATGTCAATAGCTTGACAGTGAGCTCTCATGGAGCCTCACAGATGATTAGAGTATGGTTGTGGCCTCCCAACACCAAACTTAGAGTTTGAATGTGGGGGCTCTGTTTGACTCTGTATTCGGAAAAGCTCTTCATATTTACTCTCCATGGTTATAGATGGAGAACCTTGAGTCTTTACTACAAGGCATTCTTCATTCACATGAAGGATCAACTCTCCTCTGTCAACATCAATTACAGCTTTTGCTGTAGCTAGGAAGGGCCTTCCAAGGATGATGGATTCATCCTCATCCTCCTAGTGTCTAGGATTATGAAATCAGCAAGGAAGTAAAGGCCTTCCACCTTCACTAGCACATCCTCTACTAGTCCATAAGCCTTTTTCATAGATTTATCTGCCATCTCCAATGAGAATTTGGCAGCCTGTACCTCATAGATTCCCAGTCTCTCTATTACAGAGAGTGGCATCATGTTTATCACTGACCCCAGGTCACACAGAGATTTTTCAAAGGTCATGGTGCCTATGTTACAAGATATTAAGAATTTACCAGGATCCTTTTTTTTTTAGGTAAATTTTGCTGAACCAATGTATTCAGTTCATTGGTGAGCAAGGGAGGCTCTTCCTCCCAAGTCTCATTACCAAACAGCTTGACATTCAGCTTCATGATTGCTCCTAAATATTGGGTAACTTTCCCTTCAATAATATATTCATCCTCTTCAGAAGATGAATAGTCATTAGAGCTCATGAATGGTAAAAGGAGGTCCAAAGGAATCTCTATGGTCTCTGTATGAGCCTCAGATTCATTTGGTTCCTCATTAGGGAATTCCTTTTTGTCTAGAAGACGTCCCATGAGGTCTTCCTCACTGGGATTCACATTCTCCTCCTCCTCTGTGCATTCGACCACACCAAGTAAGGTTATGGCCTTGCACTCTCTTTTTGGGTTCTCTTCTGTATTCATTGGGAGAGTACTAGGAGGAGTTTCAGTGACTCTTTTACTCAGCTGGCCTACTTATGCCTCCAAATTTCTAATGGAGGACCTTGTTTCATTCATGAAACTTAGAGTGGCCTTAGATAGATCAGAGACTATGTTTGCTAAGCTAGATGGGTTCTGCTCAGAATTCTCTGTCTGTTGCTGAGAGGATGATGGAAAAGGCTTGCTATTGCTAAACCTGTTTCTTCCACCATTATTAAAGCCTTATTGGGGCTTTTGCTGATCCTTCTATGAGAAATTTGGATGATTTCTCCATAAGGGATTATAGGTGTTTCCATAGGCTTCACTGATGAACGGATAATTTGTACACTTTTTGGCATTGTTTTTAGTATGTTTTTGATATGTTCTAGTTAGTTTTTAGTATATTTTTATTAGTTTTTAGTTAAAAATCACTTTTCTGGACTTTACTATGAGTTTGTGTGTTTTTCTGTGATTTCAGGTATTTTCTGGCTGAAATTGAGGGACCTGAGCAAAAATCTGATTCAGAGACTAAAAAGGACTGCAGATGCTGTTGGATTCTGACCTCCCTGCACTCGAAGTGGATTTTCTGGAGCTACAGAAGCCCAATTGGCGCGCTCTCAACGGCGTTGGAAAGTAGACATCCTGGGCTTTCCAGAAATATATGATAGTTCATACTTTGCCCAAGATTTGATGGCCCAAACCGGCGTTCAAAGTCACCCTCAGAAATCCCAGCGTTAAACGCCGGAACTGGCACCAAAATGGGAGTTAAACGCCCAAACTGGCATAAAAGCTGGCGTTTAACTCCAAGAGAAGTCTCTGCACGAAAATGCTTCATTGCTCAGCCCAAGCACACACCAAGTGGGCCCGGAAGTGGATTTTTATGTCATTTACTCATTTCTGTAAACCTTAGGCTACTAGTTTTCTATAAATAGGACCTTTTACTATTGTATTAAGGGTCTTTCGATCTCTGAAGCTTTTGATCATGTTTTTATGATTGAACCCTCATTGGGAGGCTGGCCATTCGGCCATGCCTAGACCTTGTTCTTATGTATTTTCAACGGTGGAGTTTCTACACACCATAGATTAAGGTGTGGAGCTCTGCTGTACCTCGAGTATTAATGCAATTACTATTGTTCTTCCATTCAATTCCGCTTGTTCTTGTTCTAAGATATCACTTGTTCTTCAACTTGATGAATGTGATGATCCGTGACACTCATCATCATTCTCACCTATGAACGTGTGACTGACAACCACCTCCGTTCTACCTTCGATTGGGTGAATATCTCTTGGATTCCTGATTGCACGATGCATGGTTGATCGCCTGACAACCGAGTGCTCGTCTGACAAACGAGCCAACCATTCCGTGAGATCAGATTCTTCGTGGTATAGGCAAGAACTGATGGCGGCATTCAAGAGAATCCGGAAGGTCTAACCTTGTCTGTGGTATTCTGAGTAGGATTCAATGATTGAATGACTGTGACGTGCTTCAAACTCCTAGCAGGCGGGGCGTTAGTGACAGACGCAAAAGAATCGATGGATTCTATTCCGGCCTGACCGAGAACCGACAGCTGAATTCCGCGTGCTGTGACAGAGCATATGCAATCGTTTTCACTGAGAGGATGGGAGGTAGCCATTGACAACGGTGAAACCCTACATAAGCTTGCCATGGAAAGGAATAGGAAGGATTGGATGAAGACAGTAGGAAAGCAGAGAGACGGAAGGGAAGGCATCTTCATGCGCTTATCTGAAGCTCCTACCAATGAATTACATAAGTACCTCTATCTTTATCTTTGTGTTATTTTCGTTCATCACCATATACATTTGAGTTTGCCTGACTAAGATTTACAAGATGACCATAGCTTGCTTCATACTAACAATCTCCGTGGGATCGACCCTTACTCGCGTAAGGTTTATCACTTGGATGACCCAGTGCACTTGCTGGTTAGTTGTGCGAAGTTGTGTAATGCCATGGTATTGAGCTACCAAGTTTTTGGGGTTCATGACCGGGGATTATGAGAGTTGTGAAAAGTATTGTTCACAATTTCGCGCACCAAGTTTTTGGCGCCGTTGCTG
Source organism: Arachis hypogaea (assembly GCF_003086295.3). Classification (NCBI taxonomy): domain Eukaryota; kingdom Viridiplantae; phylum Streptophyta; class Magnoliopsida; order Fabales; family Fabaceae; genus Arachis; species Arachis hypogaea. The sequence continues at coordinate 61,906,788 of NC_092037.1, forward strand.
GGGATTCTTCAAGTTTGGACAACTGACGGTTCATCTTGTTGCTTAGATTAGGTATTTATTTTTTTTCGAAATTCTTGAAGATGAATTCTAGAGTTTCATGATGATTTGTTGAAGTCTGGCTGGCTGAGAAGCCATGTCTAATCTCATTGGACCGAGGTTTCAACTTATCATCACAAGAGCTTGTTGATCTTTATCAATCTTGCTTTTGGAGCAGTGACCTGCTAAGGCTTGGCTGGCCATTGGCCATGTCTAGTGTTTTGGACCGAAGCTTTCTTTGAGAGCTTGGCTGGCTGTGAAGCCATGTCTAATTCCTGGACCGGAGTCTTAGACTAGCATTGCACTGATTCCTGGAATTCTCATTGAGAATTTTGATGTCTTTTTCCACTTAATTTTTGAAAAACACAAAAAAATCAAAAAAATCATAAAATCAAAAAATTTCTTGCTTGAGTCTAGTGTCTCATTTTAAGTTTGGTGTCAATTGTATGCATTCATTCATGTGTCTTAAGGATCTTCAAATAATTCTTGATGATTTCTTACTCTGATCTTTGAATTCTTTTGACTTGAGTGTTTATGTGTCTCATATGCATTCTCATTAGTGTCAATAGTATACAAACTGCTAAGTTTGGTGTCTTGCATGCATTGTTATTTGATTTTAGTTGCATTTTGATTATTAAAAATCCAAAAATATTTTTAGTTTGTTTCTTTTCAAGTCAATAATACAGAGAATTGAAGATTCAGAACATGCTGCAGAGGAATTATACAGAAAAAGCTGGGCGTTCAAAACGCCCAGTGAAGAAGGACAGACTGGCGTTTAAACGCCAGCCAGGGTACCTGGTTGGGCGTTTAACGCCCAAAAAGGTATAGTTTTGGGCGTTAAACGCCAGAATGTGCACCATTCTGGGCGTTTAACGCCAGGATGGCTAAAGGGGGAAGATTTTGTTTTCAAATCAATTTTTTTTAAGTTTTCAAAATCTTTTCACAATCAAACCTTTTTCAAATCAATTTTTCAATCAAATCTTTTTCAAAATCAATTTCTTCCCATTTTCAAAGATACTTACTATCAATTAATGATTTGATTCAACATTTCAAATATGTTGCCTTTTCTGTTGAGAAAGGTTTAATGTTTGGATCATATCTTTTCTTGTTAGTCAAGTTTTTAATTTTCAAAATCAAATCTTTTTAAAAAAAAAATGTTTTTCAAATCATATCTTCTCAATCACATCTTGTTAAAACTAATCATATTTTCTTAACCACATCTTTTTCAAAATAATTTTTAATCAAATCTCTTTGATTTCTAATTTCAAAATCTTTTTCAAAAATCACTTTATTTCTTTCCCACCTTCATTTTCGAAAATTAAGTAATGTTTTTCAAAAATGTTTTCAAAATTTTTACTTAATTTTCGAAAATCACTTCCCTTCCTCTCACATCCTTCTATTTATGGACTAACACTATCCCTTAATGCAAAATTCGAACTCCATCTTCTTTGATAAGTTCGAATTTTCTACTTCTGTCTTCTACTCTTCTTTTCTTCTGACACCTAAAGGAATCTCTATACTGTGACATAGAGGATTCCACATTTTCTTGTTCTCTTCTCTTTCTTATGAGCAGGAGCAAAGACAAAAGCATTCTTGTTGAGGCTGACCCTGAACCTGAAAGGACCTTGAAGAGAAAGCTAAGAGAAGCCAAAGCACAACTCTCTTTGGAGGACCTAACCGAAATCTTCAAAGAAGAAGAATCTATGGCAGCCGAAAACAACAACAATGCCAACAATGCAAGGAAGGTGCTGGGTGACTTTACTGCACCTACTCCCGATTTCTATGGGAGAAGCATCTCTATCCCTGCCATTGGAGCAAACAACTTTGAGCTTCAGCCTCAATTAGTTTCTCTAATGCAACAGAATTGCAAGTTCCATGGACTTCCATTGGAAGATCCTCATCAGTTTTTAGCTGAATTCTTGCAAATCTGTGACACAGTCAAGACTAATGGGGTTGACCCTGAGGTCTACAGACTGATGCAATTCCCTTTTGCTGTAAGAGACAGAGCTAGAACATGGTTGGACTCTCAACCTAAAGAAAGCCTGGACTCTTGGGAAAAGCTAGTCAATGCCTTCTTGGCAAAGTTCTTTCCACCTCAAAAATTGAGTAAGCTTAGAGTGGAAGTCCAAACCTTCAGACAGAAGGAAGGAGAATCCCTCTATGAAGCTTGGGAAAGATACAAACAATTAATCAGAAAGTGTCCTTCTGATATGCTTTCTGAATGGAGCATCATAGGTATTTTCTATGATGGTCTCTCTGAACTATCCAAGATGTCTTTGGATAGCTCTGCAGGAGGATCTCTTCATCTGAAGAAGACGCCTACTGAAGCTCAAGAACTGATTGAAATGGTTGAAAATAACCAATTCATGTACACCTCTGAAAGAAATCCTGTGAACAATAGGACTAATCAGAAGAAAAGAGTTCTTGAGATTGACACTCTGAATGCCATATTGGCTCAGAATAAAATATTGACTCAACAAGTCAATATGATTTCTCAAAGTCTGTCTGGAATGCAAAATGCACCAAGCAGTACTAAGGAAGCTTCATCTGAGGAAGAAGCTTATGATCCTGAGAACCCTTCAATGGAAGAGGTGAATTACATGGGAGAACCCTATGGAAACACCTATAATCCTTCATGGAGGAATCATCCAAATCTTTCATGGAAGGATCAACAGAGACCTCAACAAGGTTTCAACAACAATAATGGTGGAAGAAACAGGTTTAGCAATAGCAAGCCTTTTCCATCATCTTCTCAGCAACAAACAGAGAGTTCTAAGCAGAATAACTCTGACTTAGCAACTATGGTCTCTGATCTAATCAAAACCACTCAAAGTTTCATGACTGAAACAAGGTCCTCCATAAGAAATTTGGAAGGACAAGTGAGTCAGCTGAGCAAGAAAATTACTGAACTCCCTCCTAGTACTCTCCCAAGCAATACAGAAGAAAATCCAAAGGGAGAGTGCAAGGCCATCAACATGGCCGAATTTTGGGAAGGAGAAGAGGCAGTGAACGCCACTGAGGAAGGCCTCACTGGATGTCCACTGACCTCCAATGAGTTCCCCCAAGAGGAACCATGGGAATCTGAGGCTCAAAATGAGACCATAGAGATTCCATTGGACTTACTTCTGCCATTCATGAGCTCTGATGAGTATTCTTCCTCTGAAGAGGATGAGTATGTCACTGAAGAGCAAGTTGCTAAATACCTTGGAGCAATCATGAAGCTGAATGACAAGTTATTTGGAAATGAGACTTGGGAGGATGAACCTCCTTTGCTCACCAAGGAACTGGATGACTTGTCTAGGCAGAAACTGCCTCAAAAGAGACAGGATCCTGGGAAGTTTTCAATACCTTGTACCATAGGCACCATGACCTTCAAGAAGGCCTTGTGTGACTTAGGGTCAAGTGTAAACCTCATGCCTCCTCTGTAATGGAGAAGTTAGGGATATCTGAGGTGCAAGCTGCAAAAATCTCACTAGAGATGGCAGACAACTCAAGAAAACAAGCCCATGGACTTGTAGAGGATGTTCTGGTTAAAGTTGAAGACCATTACATCCCTACTGATTTCATAGTCCTAGAGACTGGGAAGTGCATGGATGAATCCATCATCCTTGGCAGACCCTTCCTAGCCACAGCAAAGGCTGTGATTGATGTTGATAGAGGAGAGTTGATCATTCAAGTGAATGAAGAATCCTTGGTGTTTAAGGCCCAAGGATACCCCTCTGTCATCATGGAGAGGAAGCATGAAGAGCTTCTCTCAAAACAGAGCCAAACAGAGCCCCCACAGTCAAACTCTAAGTTTGGTGTTGGGAGGCCACTACCAAACTCTAAGTTTGGTGTTGAACCCCCACATTCAAACTCTAAGTTTGGTGTTGGGAGGTTCCAACATGGCTCTGAGTATCTGTGAGGCTCCATGAGAGTCCTCTGTCAAGCTACTGACATTAAAGAAGCGCTTGTTGGGAGGCAACCCAATGTTATATTTTATCTATTTTATTTTGTTATTTTCTTTTTTTTGTAGGTTGATGATCATAAGAAGTCACAAAATCAATGAAAAAAGCAAAAACAGAATGAAAAATAGGAAGAAAAACAGCACACCCTGGAGGACGCACCTACTGGCGTTTAAACGCCAGTGAGGTTAGCTGTTGGGCGTTTAACGCCCAGTCTGGCACCATTCTGGGCGTTTAACGCCAGAAAGGGGCATCAGACTGGCGTTAAACGCCAGAAATGGGCAAGAAGCTGGCGTTAAACGCCAGAAATGGGCACCAGCCCGGCGTTTAACGCCAGAATTGGCACAAAACGTGTTTTTTTCTTGCCATTTGGTGCAGGGATGACTTTTCCTTGACACCTCAGGATCTGTGGACCCCACAGGATCCCCACCTACCCTACCACTCTCTCTCTTCTTTACCCATTCACCAATCACCTCAACTCCTCTTCCCCAAAAACCCCTCACCTATCAAATCCCTTCTTTCTCTTCACCATTCACATCCATCCTTCATAAAACCCCACCTACCTCACCATTCAAATTCAAACCACTTTCCCACCCATACCCACCCTCAAATGGCCGAACCCTATCATCACCCTCTCCTATATAAACCCTCCTTCACTCCTTCATTTTCACACAACATACACACCACTTCTCCCCCTCTTGGCCGAAAACAAAAGCCATTCCCTTTCCCCTCATTTCTTCTTCTTCTACTCTCTTCTTTCTTCTTTTGCTCGAGGACGAGCAAACCTTTTACGTTTGGTGTGGTAAAAGCATTGCTTTTTGTTTTTCCATAACCATTTATGGCATCCAAGGCCGGAGAAACCTCTAGAAAGAGGAAAGGGAAGGCAAAAGCTTCCACCTCCGAGTCATGGGAGATGGAAAGATTCATCTCAAGGGTGCATCAAGACCACTTCTATGAAGTTGTGGCCTTGAAGAAGGTGATCCCCGAGGTCCCTTTTTCACTCAAAAAGAGTGAATATCCGGAGATCCGACATGAGATCCGAAGAAGAGGTTGGGAAGTTCTTACCAACCCCATTCAACAAGTCGGAATCTTGATGGTTCAAGAGTTCTATGCCAATGCATGGATCACCAAGAACCATGATCAAAGTGTGAACCCGAATCCAAAGAATTATCTTACTATGGTTCGGGGGAAATACTTGGATTTTAGTCCGGAGAGTGTGAGGGTGGCGTTCAACTTGCCTATGATGCAAGGAGATGAGCACCCTTACACTAGAAGGGTCAACTTTGATCAAAGGTTGGACCAAGTCCTCACAATCATATGTGAAGAGGGCGCCCAATGGAAGAGAGATTCAAGAGGAAAGCCGGTTCAATTGAGAAGGCATGACCTCAAACCCGTGGCTAGAGGATGGTTGGAGTTTATCCAACGCTCAATCATTCCCACTAGCAACCGGTCCGAAGTTACCATAGACCGGGCTATCATGATCCATAGCATCATGATTGGAGAAGAAATAGAAGTTCATGAGGTTATAGCCCAAGAACTCTATAAGGTGGCGGATAAATCCTCTACCTTGGCAAGATTAGCCTTCCCTCATCTCATTTGTCACCTCTGTTATTCAGTTGGAGTTGACATAGAGGGAGACATCCCTATTGATGAGGACAAGCCCATCACTAAGAAGAGGATGGAGCACACAAGAGACCCCACTCATCATGAGATCCCTGAGATACCTCAAGGGATGCACTTGCCTCCACAAAACTATTGGGAGCAACTAAATACCTCCCTAGGAGAATTGAGTTCCAACATGGGACAACTAAGGGTGGAGCATCAAGAACACTCCATCATCCTTCATGAAATTAGAGAAGATCAAAGAATCATGAGGGAGGAGCAACAAAGACAAGGAAGAGACATTGAGGAGCTCAAGCACTCCATAGGATCTTCAAGAGGAAGAAAAAGCCGCCATCACTAAGGTGGACCCGTTCTTTGATCTCCTTGTTCTTTATTCTTCTGTTTTTCGAAATTTTAGTGCTTATGTTTATCTATGTTTGTGTCTTGTGATCATTAGTGTCTTAGTGTCTATGCCTTAAAGTTATGAATGTCCTATGAATCCATCACCTCTCTTAAATAAAAACGTGCTTAATTGAAAAAGAAAAAGAATTGCATGAATTTTAAATTTTATAACAGTTTAATTATTTTGATGTGGTGGCAATATTTTTGTTTTCTGAATGTATGCTTAAACAGTGCATATGTATCTTGAATTTGTGGTTCATGAATGTTGGCTCTTGAAAGAATGATGAAAAAGGAGACATGTTACTGAGGATCTGAAAAATCATTAAAATGATTCTTGAAGCAAGAAAAAGCAATGAAAAAAAAAAATCGAAAAAAAAGGAAAAACGAAAAAAAAGAGAGAAATAAGAGTTGTGATCCAAGGCAAATAAGAGTGTGCTTAAGAACCCTGGACACCTCTAATTGGGGACTCTAGCAAAGCTGAGTCACAATCTGAAAAGGTTCACCCAATTATGTGTCTGTGGCATGTATGTATCCGGTGGTAATACTGGAAGACAGAGTGCTTTGGGCCACAGCCAAGACTCAATAAGTAGCTATGTTCAAGAATCATCATACTTTACTAGGAGAATCAATAACACTATCTGGATTCTAAGTTCCTAAAGAAGCCAACTATTCTGAATTTCAAAGGATAGAGTGAGATGCCAAAACTATTCAGAGGCAAAAAGCTAAAAGCCTCGCTCATCTAATTAATACTGATCTTCATAGATGTTTTTGGAATTCATTGCATATTCTCTTCTTTTTATCTTATTTGATTTTCAGTTGCTTGAGGACAAGCAACAATTTAAGTTTGGTGTTGTGATGAGCGGATAATTTGTACACTTTTTGGCATTGTTTTTAGTATGTTTTTGATATGTTCTAGTTAGTTTTTAGTATATTTTTATTAGTTTTTAGTTAAAAATCACTTTTCTGGACTTTACTATGAGTTTTTGTGTTTTTCTGTGATTTCAGGTATTTTCTGGCTGAAATTGAGGGACCTGAGCAAAAATCTGATTCAGAGACTAAAAAGGACTGCAGATGCTGTTGGATTCTGACCTCCCTGCACTCGAAGTGGATTTTCTGGAGCTACAGAAGCCCAATTGGCGCGCTCTCAACGGCGTTGGAAAGTAGACATCCTGGGCTTTCTAGCAATATATGATAGTTCATACTTTGCCCAAGATTTGATGGCCCAAACCGGCGTTCAAAGTCACCCTCAGAAATCCCAGCGTTAAACGCCGGAACTGGCACCAAAATGGGAGTTAAACGCCCAAACTGGCATAAAAGCTGGCGTTTAACTCCAAGAGAAGTCTCTGCACGAAAATGCTTCATTGCTCAGCCCAAGCACACACCAAGTGGGCCCGGAAGTGGATTTTTATGTCATTTACTCATTTCTGTAAACCTTAGGCTACTAGTTTTCTATAAATAGGACCTTTTACTATTGTATTAAGGGTCTTTCGATCTCTGAAGCTTTTGATCATGTTTTTATGATTGAACCCTCATTGGGAGGCTGGCCATTCGGCCATGCCTAGACCTTGTTCTTATGTATTTTCAACGGTGGAGTTTCTACACACCATAGATTAAGGTGTGGAGCTCTGCTGTACCTCGAGTATTAATGCAATTACTATTGTTCTTCCATTCAATTCCGCTTGTTCTTGTTCTAAGATATCACTTGTTCTTCAACTTGATGAATGTGATGATCCGTGACACTCATCATCATTCTCACCTATGAACGTGTGACTGACAACCACCTCCGTTCTACCTTCGATTGGGTGAATATCTCTTGGATTCCTGATTGCACGATGCATGGTTGATCGCCTGACAACCGAGTGCTCGTCTGACAAACGAGCCAACCATTCCGTGAGATCAGAGTCTTCGTGGTATAGGCAAGAACTGATGGCGGCATTCAAGAGAATCCGGAAGGTCTAACCTTGTCTGTGGTCTTCTGAGTAGGATTCAATGATTGAATGACTGTGACGTGCTTCAAACTCCTAGCAGGCGGGGCGTTAGTGATAGACGCAAAAGAATCGATGGATTCTATTCCGGCCTGACCGAGAACCGACAGCTGAATTCCGCATGCTGTGACAGAGCATATGCAATCGTTTTCACTGAGAGGATGGGAGGTAGCCATTGACAACGGTGAAACCCTACATAAGCTTGCCATGGAAAGGAATAGGAAGGATTGGATGAAGACAGTAGGAAAGCAGAGAGACGGAAGGGAAGGCATCTTCATGCACTTATCTGAAGCTCCTACCAATGAATTACATAAGTACCTCTATCTTTATCTTTGTGTTATTTTCGTTCATCACCATATACATTTGAGTTTGCCTGACTAAGATTTACAGGATGACCATAGCTTGCTTCATACTAACAATCTCCGTGGGATCGACCCTTACTCGCGTAAGGTTTATCACTTGGACGACCCAGTGCACTTGTTGGTTAGTTGTGCGAAGTTGTGTAATGCCATGGTATTGAGCTACCAAGTTTTTGGGGTTCATGACCGGGGATTATGAGAGTTGTGAAAAGTATTGTTCATAATTTCGTGCACCATTCACCCATGTAATTCACCTCTGCCATAGCAGGGTTCTTAGGATCATAAGCTTCTTCTTCAGAAGATGCTTCTTTTGTACTGTTGGATGCATTTTGCAATCGATTCAGACTCTGAAAAATCAAATTGACTTGTTGAGTCAACATTTTGTTCTGAGCCAGTATGGCATTCAGAGCATCAATTTCAAGAACTCCTCTTTTTTTAGGCGTTCCATTACTCACAGGATTCCTCTCAGAGGTATACATGAACTGGTTATTAGCAACCATTTCAATAAGTTCCTGAGCTTCTACAGGAATTTTCTTTAGGTGAATGGATCCATCTGCAGAGTGGTTCAGTGATATCTTGGAAAATTCAGATAGACCATCATAGAATATATCTAATGTGGTCCATTTTGAAAGCATGTCAGAAGGATACTTTTTGGTCAGTTGCTCGTATATTTCCCAAGCTTCAAAGAGAGACTCACCATCTTTTTGTCTGAAGGTCTAAACATCCACTCTAAGCTTGCTCAGCTTTTGAGGAGGAAAGAACTTGGCTAAGAAAGTCGTGACCAGCATATCCCAAGAGTCCAGGCTATCTCTAGGTTGTGAGTCCAACCATGTTCTAGCTTTGTCTCTTACAACAAAAGGGAAAAGCATAAGCTTGTAGACTTCAGGATCAACTCCATTCGTCTTAACAGTATCACAGATCTGCAAGAACTCAGTTAAGAACTGATAAGGGTCTTTTGATGGAAGTCCATGAAATTTGCAATTCTGTTGTAGTAAAGAAACTAATTGAGGTTTTAGCTCAAAATTGTTTGCTCCTATAGCAGGTATTGAGATGCTTCTTCCATAGAAGTTGGAAAAGTAGGTGTAGTAAAATCACCAAGTATCTTCCTTGCATTGTTGTTTGGTTCAGCCATAATTGTTTCTTTTGCTGCTTCCTTTTTGAAAATTTCTATGAGGTCCTCTTTAGAGTTTTGTGCTTTAGCTGCTTTTAGCTTCCTCTTCAGAGTTCTTTCAGGTTCAGGATCAGCTTCAGCAAGTATGCCTTTATATTTGTTCCTGCTCATATGAAAGAGAAGAAAACAAAGAAAATATGGAATCCTCTTTGTCATAGTATAGAGATTCCTTGAGGTGTCAGATGAAAAAAAGGATAGAAGGATGAGGTAGGTAAGGAAGAATTCGAACACTTAAAGAGAGATGGAGTTTGAATTGAAAATGGAGGAGGAATCTTAGTGTTTAAATCAAGGTTCTGAGAACCAGACCGGTCATTGAACCGCTCTAGTTACTAGTTCATTGGTTTATTAGTCCAACCGGTTCAACCGTGGTTCAACCAGAAAAACCGTTTTGGAATAAAATAATAAATAAATTATAAATAAACATCCTAAAATATAACTCAACCCACTTTTTGTCTCATAACAACACTATCATTCAATCAACAATATCTCTTTAATCTCTTTCCTAATGTAAAGAATTAAAAAAGGTCAAACAAATTGAACAAACCTTGTAATACTAATGGTGAATCCATCTCCTTAATATTACAAATAATATGAATTAATCATAAAAATACATTAATATTACAAAATATATTAATATACTTGACAAATAGGTAAGACATGATACAACGGTGCCTTTTGATCGATTTTAGAATATGTCAAGCAACATGTAGAGATGAATTAATAGCATAAAAATAGATAAGAAGACAACACTGAAGGTTCAAATAATCATTGAATACAATGCAAAGCTACTTATTCATTGAGATCTCACATTATACAAACAACTTTCATGACTTAAATTTGCATATTTTCAATAAACAATTGTTACCAGTTATTTTTTTTACGATGATATGTACAAATCACTTATAGTACATAACTACAAACTAACTGGAAATAGATATGAGCTTAGATGCATGATTATATAGTGCAGTGGGGTGAATTTTCATCTCTGTTGTTAACATGAGATGTCTCCAAGAAACATTATAATATTCATGAATTCACACAATGTTTGCTCTAGGGAACCAAAGAGCATACATACTGGACTAGGCAAGTAATGCTTAACTATGGCATAAGTTGCTAAGAGGCTGCAAGAACAGAGGAATCGTGAATGACCCTTTGAAACTTCAACAATTTCCATTATAATAATAATCTCAGCAAATTCCGTGACACATAAAACCCTTGAAACAAAGGTAATTTTGTCAGCCCAAAACTTTGTACTGACATTATTAATTGTATTCCAATTCCCCCCTTAATAATTTGTAAAGAATTAAAAAAATAAATAAATTCACTATTTATATTGAATTAGCTAGAGGCAGATGCATGTTTACCAAGTGATGCAGGATTGTTTATCATTTCACTGGTAATTGAATATGTGTCTCCAAAGGAGAACTTAAATTCAGGGAACTTTGATGAGTTCAAATCTAGCAGCATATAATGCAATCCATAGTTGAAGAGTTTAGCAATGAAAATGTACAAAATTTCAATAAATATTACTAAACAGAGGCAAGAACGAACAACCATCATTCAGCAACAAACATTACAAAACAGCAACAAGTAATCACACTATTACCAAATTCAAAAAGAATGAAAACCAGATAAACCCAATCATAAACACTATTACCAAATTAAATAAAAAATCAACCAAAAATCACCTTGCAAATCTAATTAAAAATAGCTTTTCACTTTGTACCCAAAACACCAATTAAATCACATGAACCAAAATTAATTTGAGGGAAAACAGCACAGTTCAATGCTTATGAGTTTACTGAGAAAAAAATGGCAATAGCAGCTGAACAAATCAGTTATCATTTATCACAAATTTCATATTCAAAACACAAATAAATAATCAAGTAATCAGAGGCATTCAAAATCACAAATCACTACTTTAAACTTTAGAGACATTCAAATTCAATAATCCAAAGTATTCAACAGAAATCACAGTGCCACTAACCTTCCACCACAGCAGGATGTCAACGGCGAGATGACGGCGCAGCAGTTGGAAGCCTCGAACAGCAACTTCACCGGCGGAATGGATGACGCGCCGAGCTAGAAGAGAAGCTCGAAGACGCAGACAACCATGAACGGCGGCGGCGGTTCCAGCGACGAAGTTGGGTTTTGGGTCTGGCCGTCTGGGAAACCTTAGGGCTAGCTGCTTCAATGTTCAAAGGAACGGGTGTTTGGTGTGTGTGTTGGGGGGTTGAGTTTTCACTTTTTTGTTTTTTTTTAAAAAAAGGGAAAACAACGTTGTTTTATGCAAACCGGTCGGTTTCCGATCCGGTCCAACTGGCCGGTTACCATCCGATTCATCGGTTTCTGAACAGTTTTTGTATAAGCAGTTTAAAGGGGTGGACCGGACCATTTTACATGCCGGTTCCCAGTTGAATCGGTTCAACCGGCCGATCCGGTCCGGTTTTCAAAACATTGGTTTAAATAGAAAAAGATGAGAGAGGGGAAGAAATTTTCGAAAATTAATTTTTTTAAAAAGAATTAAGTTTTAAATGAAATTTTGAAAAATTGGAAGTCGTTTTCGAAAATTTGAAGTGAAAAAGGTAGTTAAGTGATTTTGAAAAAGATAAGAAATAAATTTAAAAAAGATAAGAAGTTAGAAAAAGATTTTTGAATTAGAATTTTAAAAAGATATGATTTGAAAAAGATATGATTTTGAAGATATGATTGGAAAGATAAAAATTAAAAAGATTTGATTTTTAAAATTAATAACTTGATTTGCAAGAAACTAAAAGATATGATTCTAAATTTCAAATTTTAAACATTTCTTAACAAGAAAGTAACAAACTTGAAACTTTTGAATCAAGATTTTTGAAAATATGAGGAAAACATTTGATTTTTGAAAAAGATATGTTTGAAATGATATGATTTTGAAAAAGATATGATTGAAAATATTTGATTTGAAAAAGATTTGATTTTGAAAAATTATGAAGATTTGAAAAAGATTTGATTTGAGAACAAAATACCTCTCCTTGTGTCATCCTGGCGTTAAACGCTCAGGAGCTGCATGTTTTGGGCGTTTAACGCCCAATTGCTGCATGGTTTGGGCGTTTAAACGCCAGTTTTCCTTCTTCACTGGGCGTTTTGAACGCCCAGCTTTTTTTCTGTAATTCCTCTGCTTTATATTCTTGGATCTTCATTTTGCTGAAGAATTCTTTATTCAAGAAGATATGTTTTCAATTTTGAAAAACAACAAAATGAGTCAAAACATATAATTCTTGGATCAAAACACAAGATATATGCAAGAACATTTTGAATGTCAAGATGAACACCAAGAACAATCTTGAATATGAAGATGAACATCAAGAACTCAGTTTTCTTAATGAAAGAAAACATGGAGGACACCAAACTTAGAACTTTCTCATGTTTGGGCCATATGAATGCAAGGATGCATATGTAGAACATCATGCAGTGCAATTCAATAAATCATGAAGATCAAACAAGGCAATTCACCAAGAACGACTTGAAAATCATCAAGAACACAATGTATGTGTTTCGAAAATTGCAAGATAATTAAAATCATGCAATTGACACCAAACTTAGAATTTGGCACTAGATTCAAACAATAATCATGAAATATTTTTGGGTTTTTATGATTTTATGAATTTTTTTTTTTTGTATTTTTCGAAAATATTTTTTAGAAAAATGAAAACAAAGAGAAAATTTTGAAAGATTTTTGAAAACTTTTTGAAAAGAAAATAAAGGTTGAAACATGAAAATTACCTAATCTGAGCAACAAGATGAACCGTTAGTTGTCCAAACTCGAACAATCCCCGGCAACGGCGCCAAAAACTTTGTGCACGAAATTGTGATACACAATGGCGCCAACAACTTGGTCGCACAATTGTAATCTCAACTCTTTTTCACAACTTCGCACAACTAACCAGCAAGTGCACTGGGTCATCCAAGTAATAAACCTTACGTGAGTAAGGGTCGATCCCACGGGGATTGTCAGCTTGCAGCAAGCTATGGTCACCTTGTAAATCTCAGTCAGGCGGATTCAAATGGGTTATGGAGTTTTCATAATTAAAAGATAAATAAAACATAAAATAAAGATAGAGATACTTATGTAATTCATTGGTGGGAATTTTAGATAAGCGTATGGAGATGCTTCATCCCTCTTGACTCTCTGCTTTCCTACTGCCTTCATCCAACCCTTCATACTCCTTTCTATGGAAAGTTGTATGTTGGGTTTCACCGATGTCAATGGCTACCTCCCGTCCTCTTAGTGAAAATGGTCCAAATGCACTGTCACCGCATAGCTAATCATCTGTCAGTTCTCAATCATGTTGGAATTGAATCTAGTGATCCTTTTGCGTCTATCAATATGCCCAACACTCGCGAGTTTGAAGCTCGTCACAGTCAGCCCTTCCCAGATCCTACTCAGAATACCACAGACAAGATTTAGACTTTCTGGATCTCAGGAATGGCCACCAATAATTCTAGCTTATACCACGAAGACTCCGATCTTTCGGAATGGAGGCTACGAGATACACGCTCAATCTTAAGTAGAACGGAAGTAGTTGTCAGTCACGCGTTCATAGCTGAGAATGATGATGAGTGTCACAGATTATCATATTCATCAGGTTGAAGTGCGATTGAATATCTTAGAACAAGAATTTGCTTGAATTGAATGGAAAATAGTAGTAATTGCATTAATACTCGAGGAACAGCAGAGCTCCACACCTTAATCTATTGTGTGTAGAAACTCCACCGTTGAAAATACATAAGTAGTCTGGAGGCCCAGGCATGGCCAAATGGCCAGCCTCCCCAAATATGAGAATGTATCCAAAATTGTCTCTATAATCCAAAGATGAAAATAGAATAGTAAAAGGTCCTATTTATAATGAAACTAGCTCCAAGAAATCTACTTCGAGTGCAGGGAGGTCAGAATCCAACAGCATCAGCAGTCCTTTGTCAGCCTCTGAATCAGATTTTTGCTCAGGTCCCTCAATTTCAGCCAGAAAATACCTGAAATCACAGAAAAACACACAAACTCATAGTAAAATCTAGAAATGTGAATTTTGCTTAAAAACTAATAAAAATATACTAAAAACTAACTAAATCATACTAAAAACTATATAAAAACAATGCCAAAAAGTGTATAAATTATCCGCTCATCAGCAACCATACCAAACTTAAGTTTGGTTGTGGTGTGTTATACTCATATTACTATGTGTTATATGCATAGCCCCTTGGAAGGCCACTTTTTCCCTCAATTTGGTGCATTAAACGCACCACATCTTGAGTATAACACAAGAAAAATAAGGTCCTGGGGAACACAATAAAGCACTTGGGGTCAAAAGTTTGATGCATTATACACACCAAATCCTGCATATAATACAAGGCTAGGAATTGAAAAACGGTGGCTCTGTTTGATTTGGTGCGTATAACGTACCACTCACATGTATAATGCATGGATCTCAATTGATGAAGTTTAGTTTTGTTTTCTTTGTCACGTTTAATGCACCACTCATGCGTATAACGCATGACATTGCACAACACCAAACTTGGCCTTTTCTTGGGCTCCAAGGAGTAAAATTTTGCAATTTGTTATCTCTAATTGCATGCATGAATCATAAACAAAAGAAAAGCGAATAAAAACTAATAAAATAGGAATTCAAAGGATACTAATCATTGGGTTGCCTCCCAACAAGTGCTTCTTTAACGTCACTAGCTTGACAGTGCACTCTCTAAGTCAACAGATAAACGGATTTCTGACGATCCACATCCCCGCCAAGATAATACTTCAATCATTGACCATTTACAGTGAATCTTCTATGGAACTCTGCCCCCATAACCTCAATGTGGCCATAAGGAGACACCTTAGTGATA
The DNA here is from genome assembly GCF_003086295.3 of Arachis hypogaea. NCBI lineage: Eukaryota > Viridiplantae > Streptophyta > Magnoliopsida > Fabales > Fabaceae > Arachis > Arachis hypogaea. The sequence continues at coordinate 61,922,164 of NC_092037.1, forward strand.
GTGAAGAGTCCAGACCATCTTGCTTTGAGTTTTCAAGGGAAGATTTTCAGCCTTAAGTTGAATAGAAGAATTTGTTGTCCGGGCTCAAATGTTCTTGAGGCGATTTTCTTATCATGTAACATTTTTGTCCTCTCCTTGTAAAGTGATGAGCGGATAATTTATACGCTTTTTGGCATTGTATTTAAGTAATTTTTAGTAGGATCTAGCTACTTTTTGGGATGTTTTTATTAGTTTTTATGCAAAATTCATATTTCTAGATTTTACTATGAGTTTTTGTGTTTTTCTATGATTTCAGGTATTTTCTGGCTGAAATTGAGGGACCTGAGCAAAAATCTGATTCAGAGGCTGACAAAGGACTGCTGATGCTGTTGGATTCTGACCTCCCTGCACTCGAAGTAGATTTCTTGGAGCTATAGAACTTCAAATGGTGCTCTCTCAATTGCGTTGGAAAGTAGACATCTAGGGCTTTCCAGCAATATATAATAGTCCATACTTTGCACGCGTTTTGATGACGTAAAATGGCGTCAAAACGCCAGCTCTCTGCCCTTTTCTGGCGTCAAAACGCCAGAACTGGCATAAAAGTTGGAGTTAAACGCCCAAGCTGGCACCAAAGCTGGTGTTTAACTCCAAGGAAGACCTCTACACGTATAAAGCTCAATGCTCAGTCCAAGCACACACCAAGTGGGCCCGGAAGTGAATTTCTGCATCATTTACCTATTTCTGTAAACCCTAGTAGCTAGTTTCATTATAAATAGGACCTTTTACTATTGTATTTTCATCTTTGGATCATAGAGACAATTTTGGATACATTCTCATATTTGGGGAGGCTGGCCATTTGGCCATGCCTGGGCTTCCAGACTACTTATGTATTTTCAACGGTGGAATTTCTACACACAATAGATTAAGGTGTGGAGCTCTGCTGTTCCTCGAGTATTAATGCAATTACTACTATTTTCCATTCAATTCAAGCAAATTCTTGTTCTAAGATATTCACTCGCACTTCAACCTGATGAATATGATAATCTGTGACACTCATCATCATTCTCAGCTATGAACGCGTGACTGACAACCACTTCCGTTCTACTTAAGATTGAGCGTGTATCTCTTAGACTCCATTCCGAAAGATCCGAGTCTTCATGGTATAAGCTAGAATTATTGGTGGCCATTCCTGAGATCCGTAAAGTCTAAATCTTGTCTGTGGTAATCCGAGTAGGATCTGGGAAGGGATGACTGTGACGAGCTTCAAAGTCGCGAGTGTTGGGCGTAGTGACAGACGCAAAAGGATCACTAGATTCTATTCCAACATGATTGAGAACCGACAGATGATTAGCTGTGGCGATGACAGTGCATTTGGACCATTTTCACTGAGAGGACTGATGAGTGGATAATTTATACGCTTTTTGGCATTGTTTTTAGTATATTTTTAGTATGTTTTAGTTAGTTTTTATTATATTTTTATTAGTTTTTAGTTAAAATTCACTTTTCTGGACTTTACTATGAGTTTGTGTGTTTTTCTGTGATTTCAGGTATTTTCTGGCTGAAATTGAGGGACCTGAGCAAAAATCTGATTTAGCGGCTGAAAAGGACTGCAGATGCTGTTGGATTCTGACCTCCCTGTACTCGAAGTAGATTTTCTGGAGCTACAGAAGCCCAATTGGCGCGCTCTCAATTTCGTTGGAAACTAGACATCCTGGGCTTTCCAGCAATATATAATAGTCCATACTTTGCCCGTGATTTGATGGCCCAAACAGGCGTTCCAAGTCAGCTCAAGAATTCTAGCGTAAAACGCCGGAACTGGCACAAGAATGGGAGTTAAACGCCCAAACTGGCACAAAAGCTGGTATTTAACTCCAAAAAAAGTCTCTACACGAAAATGTTTCAATGCTCAGCCCAAGCACACACCAAGTGGGCCCGGAAGTGGATTTTTACTCATCTTTGTAAACCCTAGCTACTAGTTCTCTACAAATAGGACCTTTTGCTATTGTATTTTCATCTTTCAATCGGAGGATCATCTTTTGATCATGTTTTTATGATTGAACCCTCTTTGGGAGGCTGGCCATTCGGCCATGCCTATACCTTGTTCTTATGTATTTTCAATGGTGGAGTTTCTACACACCATAGATTAAGGTGTGGAGCTCTGCTGTACCTCGAGTATTAATGCAATTACTATTGTTCTTCTATTCAATTCGGCTTATTCTTGTTCTAAGATATCACTTGTTCTTCAACTTGATGAATGTGATGATCCATGAAACTCATCATCATTCTCACCTATGAACGTGTGCCTGACAAGCACCTCCGTTCTACCTTAGATTGAGTGTTTATCTCTTGGATTCCTTAATCAGAATCTTCGTGGTATAAGCTAGAATTGATGGCGGCATTCAAGAGAATCCGGAAGGTCTAAACCTTGTCTGTGGTATTCTGAGTAGGATTCAAGGATTGAATGACTGTGACGAGCTTCAAACTCCTGAAGGCTGGGCGTTAGTGACAGACGCAAAAGAATCACTGGATTCTATTCCAACCTGATTGAGAACCGACAGATGATTAGCCGTGCTGTGACAGAGCGCGTTGAACATTTTCACTGAGAGGACGGGACTATAGCCATTGACAACGGTGATGCCCAACATACAGCTTGCCATGGAAAGGAGTAAGAAGGATTGGATGAAGACAGTAGGAAAGCAGAGAGACGGAAGGGACAAAGCATCTCCATACGCTTATCTGAAATTCTCACAACTGAATTACATAAGTATCCATATCTTTATTCTATGCTTTATTCATAAATCATCTATAACCATTTGAATCTGCCTGATTGAGATTTACAAGATGACCATAGCTTGCTTCATACCAACAATCTCCGTGGGATCGACCCTTACTCGCGTAAGGTTTATTACTTGGACGACCCAGTTCACTTGCTGGCTAGTTCTGCGAAGTTGTGATAAAGAGTTGAGATTGCAATTGAGCGTACCATGTTGATGGCGCCATTGATGATCACAATTTCGTGCACCAAGTTTTTGGCGCCGTTGCCGGGGATTATTTGAGTTTGGACAACTGACGGTTCATCTTGTTGCTTAGATTAGGTATTTTTCAGAATTTTTAAGAATGAATTCTAGTGTTTCAAGGTGATGTTTTCATCATCACCAAAGCTGATTGATTCTCATCAATTTAGCTCTTGAATGCAATGTCCTGCTGAAGCTTGCCTAGCCATGTCTAATTCCTTTAGACTAAAGCTTTAGACTAACATTGCATGATTCCTGGAATTCTTATTAAAAATTTTGAATCTATTTATTTTCTTTTCCACATAAATTTTCGAAAAAAAACCAAAAATATTCTATGTTTCTTGTTGAGTCTAGTGTCTCATTTTAAGTTTGGTGTCAATTGCATGTTTCTGTTCTTCTTGCATTTTTCGAATTCATGCATGTGTCTTCAGTGATCTTCAAGTTGTTCTTGATGATTTACTTGTTCTGATCTTTAAATTATCTTGTCTTGAGTGTTTTGTTGTTTCTCATATGCATTCTCAACTTGTTAGTGTCAATAGTATACAAACTTCTAAGTTTGGTGTCTTGCATGCATTGTTATTTGATTTCAGTTTCATTTTGATTATTCCTCATTATTAAAAAATCCAAAAATTTTTTAATTTGTGTCTTTTCAAGTCAATAATACAGAGAATTGAAGATTCAGAACATACAGCAGAGGAATTACACAGAAAAAATTGGGCGTTCAAAACTCCCAGTAAGGAAGGAAAACTGGCGTTTAAACGCCAGCCAGGAAGCCTGGCTGGGTGGTGGACGAAATTGTGATCACTTATTCTTTAAGTTGTACTCATTATAAAATTATGGAATTGAAGAAATTGGCACGAGTGGACACAACTCCGTTCAACTAACCAGCAAGTGTACTGGGTCGTCCAAGTAATAAACCTTACGTGAGTAAGGGTCGAATCCACAGAGATTGTTGGTATGAAGCAAGCTATGGTTACCTTGTAAATCTCAGTTAGGCAGATAAAATAGTTTGGGTTTCGAAAATAGAAATAAGAAAGTAGAAATAATAACAGGGATAGAATACTTATGCAGATTCATTGGTGGGAATTTCAGATAAGCATATGGAGATACTGTATGGCTCAGGGACACCTACTTTCCTACTGCTTCAACTCAGTCCTTCTTACTCCTCTCCATGGCAAGCTGTGTATAGGGGTTCACCATCAGCGGTGGCTACTTTCAATCCTCTCGGGAAAATGATCCTCTGCGGCTGTCACTCGCATGGCTAATCGTGTGGAGGCATCACCCATGGTTGATGGCTACATCCCATCCTCGCAGTGAAAACTACGCTCACGTGCTCTGTCACAGCACGGCTAATCAATGGTTGGTTCCCGCTCCTACTGGAATAGAATCCCTTGATTCTTTTGCGTCTGTCACTAATGCCCAGCACTTGCGAGTTTGAAGTACGTCACAGTCATTCATTACCGGAATTCTACTCGGAATACCACAGACAAGGTTAGACTTTCCAGATTCCCAGGATCCTACTCGGAATACCACAGACAAGGTGAGACTTTCCGGATCCTCATAAATGCCGCCATCTATCTAGCTTATACCACGAAGATTCTGTTGGGGAATCTAAGAGATACACATTCAAGCTCGGTTGCATGTAGAACGGAAGTGGTTGTCAATCACGTGCGTTCATAAGTGAGAATGATAATGATCGTCACTTTCATCATTACATTCATCATGTTCTTGGGTACGAATGAATATCTTGGAATAAGAATAAGAGAGATTTGAATAAAAGAAAATAGAATTGCATTAGTACTTGAGGTACAGCAGAGCTCCACACCCTTAATCTATGGTGTGCAGAAACTCCACCGTTGAAAATACATAAGTAAAAGGTTCAGGCATGGCCGAGAGGCCAGCCCCCAAAACGTGATCACAGGATTCCAAATACAATCCAGGATGATAATATGATAGTAAAAAGTTCTATTTATAATAAACTAGCTCCTAGGGTTTACATGAGTAAGTAATAGATGCATAAATCCACTTCCGGGGCCCACTTGGTGTATGTTTGGGCTGAGCTTGATGAATTCCCGAGCTGAGGCTTCTCTTGGAGTTGAACTCTGAGTTATGACGTGTTTTGGGCGTTCAACTCCGGATCATGACGTTTTTTTGGCGTTTAACTCCAGACAGCGAACGCCAAGTTACGTCGTCATTCTTCGAATAAAGTATGGACTATTATATATTGCTGGAAAGCTCTGGATGTCTACGTTCCAACGCCATTGAGAGCGCGCCAATTGGAGTTCTGTAGCTCCAGAAAATCCATTTCGAGTGCAGGGAGGTCAGATTCCAACAGCATCAGCAGTCCTTTTGTCAGCCTTTTTCAGTGTTTTGCTCAAGTCCCTCAATTTCAGCCAGAATTTACCTGAAATCACAGAAAAACACACAAACTCATAGTAAAGTCCAGAAATGTGAATTTAACATAAAAACTAATGAAAACATCCCTAAAAGTAGCTTGAACTTACTAAAAACTATCTAAAAACAATGCCAAAAAGCGTATAAATTATCCGCTCATCACAACACCAAACTTAAATTGTTGCTTGTCCCCAAGCAACTGAAAATCAATTAGGATAAAAAGAAGAGAATATACTATAAATTCTAAAATATCAATGAATGTTAATTTAATTAGATGAGCGGGACTTGTAGCTTTTTGCTTCTGAACAGTTTTGGCATCTCACTTTTTCCTTTGTAGTTTAGAGTGATTGGCGTCTCTCAGGAACTTAGAATTTGGGATAGTGTTATTGACTTTCCTAGTTAAGCATGTTGATTCTTGAACACAGCTTCTTATGAGTCTTGGCCGTGGCCCTAAGCACTTTGTTTTCCAGTATTACCACCGGATACACAAATGCCACAGACACATGACTGGGTGAACCTTTTCAGATTGTGACTCAGCTTTGCTAGAGTCCCCAGTTAGTGGTGTCCAGAGCTCTTAAGCACACTCTTTTGCTTTGGATCACGACTTTAACCACTCAGTCTCAAGTTTTTCACTTGGACCTTCATGACACAAGCACATGGTTAGGGACAGCTTGATTTAGCCGCTTAGGCCTGGATTTTATTTCCTTGGGCCCTCCTATCCATTGATGCTCAAAGCCTTGGATCCTTTTTACCCTTGCCTTTTGGTTTTAAGGGCTATTGGCTTTTTCTGCTTGCTTTTTCTTTTTCTTTCTATTTTTTTTCGCCACTTTTTTTTTCACTGCTTTTTCTTGCTTCAAGAATCAATTTCATGATTTTTCAGATTATCAATAACATTTCTCTTTGTTCATCATTCTTTCAAGAGCCAACATTTTTAACACTCATAAACAACAATATCAAAAGACATATGCACTGTTCAATCATTCATTCAGAAAACAAAAAGTATTGTCACCACATCAATATAATTAAATTAAATTCAATGATAAATTTGAAATTTATGTATTTCTTGTTCTTTTGAATTTCAAACTTTTTTTTTATTTAAGAGAGGTGAAAGACTAATGGATTTATTCATAGCTTTAAGGCATGGTTACATACTAATGATCATGAAGTAGAGACACAGAACATAGATAAACACAATATTAAAAACCGAAAACAGAAAGAAATAAAGAACAAGGAATGAATCCACCTGAGTGAGGGTGGCGCCTTCTTGAAGGTCCAATGGTGCTTTTTGAGCTCCTCTATGTCTCATCCTTGTTTCTGTTGAATGATTCCTAGGAATTTTGGTGTTTCTACCCTTAGTTGCTTCCAATATTTGTGTGGAGGATAACTTATCCCCTGAGGTATCTCAGGGATCTCTTGATTTGTAGCCACATGTTCTACCACTGAGCTAAGACGGCTTTATATTAGTCTTTCCATCTCCCAAGACTCAGAGGTGGAAGCTTTTGTCTTCCCTTTGAGGTTTCTCTGGCCTTAGGTGCCATTAATGGTAATGGAAAAGCAAAAAAGCTATGCTTTTACCACACCAAACTTAAAATATTGCTCGCCTTCGAGCAAGAGAAGAAAGAAGAGAGGAAGAAGAAGAAGAAGAAAATGGAGGTGAGTGAGGGGAGATGGATTCGGCTATATGGGTGGGATTGGGTGGGAAAGAGAAGTTGAATTGTAAAGGTAGGTGGGGTGTATGGGGAAGAGTGGATAGATGTAGGTGGTGAATGAAAAACAGAAGGGATGACCATGAATGGAAAGAGAGAGGGCGAGGTAGGTGGGGATCCTGTGAGGTCCACAGATCCTGAGGTGTCAAGGAATTCCATCCCTGCACCAAATAGGCATGTAAAATGCCTTGGCACACCATTCTAGCGTTTAAACGCCCATTGGTGCACATCTTGGGCGTTCAACGCCCATGTAATGCATGTTTCTGGCGTTGAACGCCAGTTTCATGCTTGTTACTGGCGTTCAGCGCCAGTTTGTCCTCTCTGTGCACATTCCTGGCGTTTAACGCCAGGTTGTTGCTTGTTTCTGGCGTTCAGCACCAGAATGGTGCTCTATTCTGGCGTTGAACGCAAGCCAGATGCATCTTACTGGTGTTGAACGCCAGCCCGTGCGTCCTCCAGGGTGAAAATTTTTTCTTCTGTTTTTTGACTCTGTTTTTAATTTTTTTGATTTTTTTCGTGACTCCTCATGATCATGTACCTAATTAAACACAAAAATAACAATAAAACAAATTAAAATAAAATTAGATAAATAAAATTGGGTTGCCTTCCAACAAGCGCTTCTTTAATGTCAATAGCTTGACAGTGGCTCTCATGGAGCCACAAGGTGATCAGGTCAATTTTGTGTAGTCCCAACACCAAACTTAGAGTTTGGATATGGGGTCTTAACACCAAACATAGAGTTTGGTTGTGGCCTCACAACACCAAACTTAGAGTTTGACTGTGTGGGCTCTTCTTGACCTTGAACTGAGAGAAGCTCTTCATGCTTACTCTCTTTTGTCACAGAGGGATGGCCATGTGCCTTGAACACAAGGTAGTCCCCATTCAATTGAAGGACTAACTCACCTCTGTTGACATCTATCACAGCTTCTGCTGTGGCTAGGAAGGGTCTTCTAAGGATGATGCAATCATCCTCTTCCTTCCTAGTGTCTAAGATTATGAAATCAGCAGGGATGTAAAGGCCTTCAACCTTTACTAAAACGTCCTCTACCATTCCATAAGCTTGTCTCAAAGACTTATCTGCCAATTGTAATGAGAACAAGGCAGGTTGTACCTCAATGATTCCCAGCTTCTCCATTACAGAGAGTGGCATAAGATTTATCCCTGACCCCAAGTCACATAGAGCTTTTTCAAAGCTCATGGTGCCTATGGTACAAGGTATTAGGAACTTGCCAGGATCTTGTTTCTTTTGAGGTAGAGTTTTCTGAATCCAAGTATCTAATTCACTAATGAGCAAGGGAGGTTCACTTTCCCAAGTCTCATTACCAAACAATTTGGCATTCAGTTTCATGATAGCTCCTAGATATTGAGCAACTTGCTCTCCAGTCACGTCTTCATCCTCTTCAGAGGAAGAATAGTCTTCAGAGCTCATGAATGGCAGAAGGAGATTTAATGGAATCTCTATGGTCTCTATGTGAGCCTCAGATTCCTTTGGATCCTTAACAGGAAACTCCTTCTTGCTTGAGGAACGTCCCAGGAGGTCTTCCTCACTAGGATTTTCGTCCTCCTCCTCCCTTGTGCATTCGGTCACATTGATCACATCAATGGCCTTGCACTCTCCTTTTGGATTCTCTTCTGTATTGCTTGGGAGAATACTGGGAGGAGTTTCAATAACTTTCTTACTCAGCTGGCCCACTTGTGCCTCCAGATTTCTGATGGAGGATCTTGTTTCATTCATGAAACTGAAAGTGGCCTTTGACAGATCAGAGACTATATTGGCTAAATTAGAATTATTTTGTTCAGAATTCTCTGTCTGTTGCTGAGAAGATGATGGATATGGCTTGCTATTGCCTAGCCTATTGCGTCCACCATTGTTAAAGCCTTGTTGAGGCTTTTGTTGATCCTTCCAGGAGAAATTTGGATGATTTCTCCATGATAGGTTATAGGTGTTTCCATATGGTTCACCCATGTAATTAACCTCTGCCATGGCAGGGTTCTCAGGATCATAAGCTTCTTCAGAAGCTGCCTCTCTAGTACTATTGGATGCATGTTGCAATCCATTCAGATTTTGAGAGATCATGTTGACTTGTTGAGTCAACACTTTATTCTGAGCCAATATGGCATTCAGAGTATCAATTTCAAGAACTCCTTTCTTCTGAGGTATCCCATTATTCACGGAATTCCTCTCAGAGGTATACATGAACTGGTTGTTTGCAACCATGTCAATGAGTTCTTGAGCCTCTTCAGGCATTTTCTTCAGGTGAATAGATCCACCTGCAGAATGATCCAATGTCATTTTCGAAAATTCAGAGAGACCATAATAGAATATATCCAATATGGTCCATTCTGAAAACATGTCAGATGGACATCTTTTGGTCAGCTGCTTGTATCTTTCCCAAGCTTCATAGAGGGATTCACTATCTTTTTGTTTGAAGGTTTGAACATCCACTCTCAGCTTGCTCAGCTTTTGAGGAGGGAAGAATTTATCCAAGAAGGCAGTGACCAGCTTATCCCAGGAGTCCAGGCTATCCTTGGGTTTTGAATCCAACCATATTCTAGCTCTGTCTCTTACAGCAAAAGGGAAAAGCATGAGTCTGTAGACTTCAGGATCAGCTCCATTCGTCTTTACAGTCTCACAGATCTGCAAGAACTCAGTTAAAAACTGATAAGGATCTTCAGATGAAAGTCCATAAAACTTGTAGTTTTGTTGCATTAAAGCAACTAGTTGAGGCTTAAGCTCAAAGTTATTGGCTCCAATGGCAGGGATGGAGATGCTTCTTCCATCAAACTTGGACGTTGGCTTTGTGAAGTCACCAAGCATTCTCCTTTCATTATTATTTTTATTTTCGGCTGCCATGTCCTTCTCCTGTTCGAAAATTTCTGAAAGGTTGTTTCTGGATTGTTGTAATTTAGCTTCTCTTAATTTTCTCTTCAGAGTCCTTTCAGGTTCTGGATCTATTTCAACAAGAGTGCCTTTTTCCCTGTTCTTGCTCATATGAAAGAGAAGAGACAAGAAAGAAAGAGGAATCCTCTATGTCACAGTATAGAGATTCCTTTATGTTAGTAGAAAAAGAAAGGGGTAGAAGGATGAAGAAGAATTCAGATTTTTAGATGGAGAGAGGTGAAGAGAAGTGTTAGTAATTAATTAATTAAATAGAAGAAGAGAAGAGAGGGAGAAAAATTCGAAAATAATTTTTGAAAAGAGGTTAGTGTTTTCGAAAATTAGAGATGAATTAGAATTAGAATTAAAACCTGAAACAATTAGTTAATTAAAAAGAATTTTTGAAAAAGAGAGAGGTATTTTTGAAAATTAGAGAGGGAAAAGTAGTTAGGTAGTTTTGAAAAAGATAAGAAACAAACAAAAAGTTAGTTGGTTGATTGAAAAAGATTTGAAATCAAATTTAAAAAAGATAAGAAGACAAGAAGTTTAGATAAGATATTTTGAAACTAAATTTTGAAAAAGATAAAATTTTTGAAAAAGATAAGATAAAAGATAAAAAGATTTAATTTTAAAAATTTGAAATTATTTACTTCACTAACAAGAAACTACAAGATAAGATTCTAGAACTTAAAGATTGAACCTTTCTTAACAAGAAAGTAACAAACTTCAAATTTTTGAACCAATCACATTAATTGTTAGCTAATTTTCGAAAATATGAGATAAAGATAAGAAAAAGATTTTGAAAATATTTTGAAAAAGATTTTTGAAATTTTCGAAAATAGAAAAAAAATGAAAAAGATATGATTTTTGAAAAAGATTTTGAAAAGATAAGATTTTTAAAATTGAAATTTTGACTTGACTTGTAAGAAACAACTAATTTTAAAATTTTTTGACCAAGTCAAACCAAAATTTCGAAATTTTGGAGGGAAATAAGGAAAAGATATTTTTTGATTTTTGAATTTTTAAGGAAAAACACAAAAATGACCCAAAACATGAAAATTTTGGATCAAGACACAAGATGCATGCAAGAATGCTATGAATGTCAAGATGAACACCAAGAACACTTTGAAGATCATGATGAACATCAAGAACATAACTTTGAAAAATTTTTGATGCAAAGAAAACATGCAAGACACCAAACTTAGAAATCTTTAATGCATGGAAAATATGAATGCTAAAATGCACATGAAAAACAACAAACAACACAAAATAAGAAATCATCAAGATCAAACAAGAAGACTTGTCAAGAACAACTTGAAGATCATGAAGAACACTATGAATGCATGAGATTTTCGAAAAAAATGCAAGAAAAATTTTAAAAGCATGCAATTGACACCAAACTTAAAAATTAACACAAGACTCAAACAAGAAACACAAAATATTTTTGATTTTTATGATTTTCTAATTTTTTTTTGTATTTTTATTTTAATTTTCGAAAATATTTTTGGAGAAAGCGAAAAAGAAAAGAAAAATTTTTGAAAAAGATTTTTGAAAAGAAAATTACCTAATATGAGCAACAAGATGAACCGTCAGTTGTCCATACTCGAACAATCCCCGGCAACGGCGCCAAAAACTTGGTGGACGAAATTGTGATCACTTATTCTTTAAGTTGTACTCATTGTAAAATTATGGAATTTAAGAAATTGGCACGAGTGGACACAACTCCGTTCAACTAACCAGCAAGTGTACTGGGTCGTCCAAGTAATAAACCTTACGTGAGTAAGGGTCGAATCCACAGAGATTGTTGGTATGAAGCAAGCTATGGTTACCTTGTAAATCTCAGTTAGGCAGATAAAATAGTTTGGGTTTCGAAAATAGAAATAAGAAAGTAGAAATAATAACAGGGATAGAATACTTATGCAGATTCATTGGTGGGAATTTCAGATAAGCATATGGAGATACTGTATGGCTCAGGGACGCCTACTTTCCTACTGCTTCAACTCAGTCCTTCTTACTCCTTTCCATGGCAAGCTGTGTATAGGGGTTCACCATCAGCGGTGGCTACTTTCAATCCTCTCGGGAAAATGATCCTCTGCGGCTGTCACTCGCATGGCTAATCGTCTGGAGGCATCACCCATGGTTGATGGCTACATCCCATCCTCGCAGTGAAAACTACGCTCATGTGCTCTGTCACAGCACGGCTAATCAATGGTTGGTTCCCGCTCCTACTGGAATAGAATCCCTTGATTCTTTTGCGTCTGTCACTAACGCCCAGCACTTGCGAGTTTGAAGTACGTCACAGTCATTCATTACCGGAATCCTACTCGGAATACCACAGACAAGGTTAGACTTTCCAGATTCCCAGGATCCTACTCGGAATACCACAGACAAGGTGAGACTTTCCGGATCCTCATAAATGCCGCCATCTATCTAGCTTATACCACGAAGATTCTGTTGGGGAATCTAAGAGATACACATTCAAGCTCGGTTGCATGTAGAACGGAAGTGGTTGTCAATCACGTGCGTTCATAAGTGAGAATGATAATGATCGTCACTTTCATCATTACATTCATCATGTTCTTGGGTACGAATGAATATCTTGGAATAAGAATAAGAGAGATTTGAATAAAAGAAAATAGAATTGCATTAGTACTTGAGGTACAGCAGAGCTCCACACCCTTAATCTATGGTGTGCAGAAACTCCACCGTTGAAAATACATAAGTAAAAGGTTCAGGCATGGCCGAGAGGCCAGCCCCCAAAACGTGATCACAGGATTCCAAATACAATCCAGGATGATAATATGATAGTAAAAAGTTCTATTTATAATAAACTAGCTCCTAGGGTTTACATGAGTAAGTAATAGATGCATAAATCCACTTCCGGGGCCCACTTGGTGTATGTTTGGGCTGAGCTTGATGAATTCCCGAGCTGAGGCTTCTCTTGGAGTTGAACTCTGAGTTATGACGTGTTTTGGGCGTTCAACTCCGGATCATGACGTTTTTCTGGCGTTTAACTCTAGATAGCAGCATGAACTTGGCGTTCAACGCCAAGTTACGTCGTCATTCTTCGAATAAAGTATGGACTATTATATATTGATGGAAAGCTCTGGATGTCTACTTTCCAACGCCGTTGAGAGCGCGCCAATTGGAGTTCTGTAGCTCCAGAAAATCCATTTCGAGTGCAGGGAAGTCAGATTCCAACAGCATCAGCAGTCTTTTTGTCAGCCTTTTTCAGTGTTTTGCTCAAGTCCCTCAATTTCAGCCAGAATTTTCCTGAAATCACAGAAAAACACACAAACTCATAGTAAAGTCCAGAAATGTGAATTTAACATAAAAACTAATGAAAACATCCCTAAAAGTAGCTTGAACTTACTAAAAACTATCTAAAAAATAATGCCAAAAAGCGTATAAATTATCCGCTCATCACTCGGCGTTTAACGCCCAAAATGTTTAACGCCCAAAAGGGTAGCATTTTGGGCGTTAAACGCCAGAATGGATACCATTCTGGGCGTTTAACGCCAGGATGGCACAAGAGGGAAGATTTTGTTTTTAATGTAAATTTTTTTTCAAGTTTTCATAATTTTTCAAAATCAAATTTTTTTCAAATCATATCTTTTCAATCACATATTTTCAAAATCAATTTCTTTCCTTTTTTAAAAATACTTGCTATCAATTAATGATTTGATTCAACATTTCAAGTATGTTGCCTTTTCTGTTGAGAAAGGTTTAATGTTTGAATCATATCTTTTCTTGTTAGCCAAGTTATTCATTTTTAAAATCAAATCTTTTTAAATTATTTTCAAATCATATCTTCTCAATCACATCTTTTTAAAACCATAACTTTTCAATCATATCTTTTTAATCACATCTTTTTCAAAATAATTTTCAATCATATCTTTTTGATTTCTAATTTCAAAATCTTTTTCAAAAATCACTTGATTTCTTTTCCACCCTTGGTTTTCGAAAATCAATTAGTGTTTTTCAAATGTTTTTAAATCCCTTACTTAATTTTCAAAAATTTCTTCCCCTCTTCTCACATCCTTCTATTTATGGACTAACACTATTCCTTAATGCACAATTTGAACTCCATCTTCCTTGATAAGTTCGAATTTTCTACCTCTTCCTTCCATTTTTCTTTTCCTCTGACACCTCAAGGAATCTCTATACTGTGACATAGAGGATTCCATATTTTCTTGTTCTTTTCTCTTTCATATGAACAGAAGCAAAGACAAAAGCATTCTTGTTGAGGCTGACCCTGAACCTGAAAGGACCTTGAAGCGAAAGCTAAGAGAAGTTAAGGCACAACTCTCTGTAGAGGACCTAACAGAAATCTTCAAAGAAGAAGAACCCATGGCAGCCGAAAACAACAACAATGCCAACAATGCAAGGAAGGTTCTGGGTGACTTTACTGCACCTACTCCTGACTTCTATGGGAGAAGCATCTCTATCCCTGCCATTGGAGAAAACAACTTTGAGCTTAAGCCTCAATTAGTTTCTCTGATGCAACAGAATTGCAAGTTCCATAGACTTCCATTGGAAGATCCTCATCAGTTTTTAGCTGAATTCTTGCAAATCTGTGACATTGTCAAGACCAATGGGGTTGACCCTGAGGTCTACAGACTTATGCTATTCCCTTTTGCTGTAAGAGACAGAGCTAGGACATGGTTGGACTCACAACCTAAAGAAAGCCTGAACTCTTGGGAAAAGCTAGTCAATGCCTTCTTGGCTAAGTTCTTTTCACTCAAAAATTGAGTAAGCTTAGAGTGGAAGTCCAAACCTTCAGACAAAAGGAAGGTGAATCCCTCTATGAAGCTTGGGAAAGATACAAACAATTAATCAGAAAGTGTCCCTCTAACATGCTTTCTGAATGGAGCATCATAGGTATTTTCTATGATGGTCTGTCTGAACTGTCCAAGATGTCTTTGATAGCTCTGCTGGAGGATCTCTTCATCTGAAGAAGACGCCTACAGAAGCTCAAGAACTAATTGAAATGGTTGCAAATAACCAATTCATGTACACTTCTAAAAGGAATCCTGTGAACAATGGGACGAATCAAAAGAAAGGAGTTCTTGAGATTGATACTCTGAATGCCATATTGGCTCAGAACAAGATATTGACTCCGCAAGTCAATTTGATTTCTCAAAGTCTGTCTGGAATGCAAGCTGCACCAGGCAGTACTAAGGACGCTTCATCTGAAGAAGAAGCTTATGATCCTGAGAACCCTTCAATGGAATAGGTGAATTACATGGGAGAATCCTATGGAAACACCTATAATCCTTCATGGAGAAATCATCCAAATCTTTCATGGAAGGATCAACAGAGACCTCAACAAGGTTTCAACAATAATAATGGTGGAAGAAACAGGTTTAGCAATGGCAAGCCTTTTCCATCATCTTCTCAGCAACAGACAGAGAATTCTAAGAAGAGTAACTCTGACTTAGCAACCACGGTCTCTGATCTAATCAAAACCACTCAAAGTTTCATGACTGAAACAAGGTCCTCCATTAGAAACTTGGAGGCACAAGTGGTCATCTGAGTAAGAAAATTACTGAACTCCCTCATAGCACTCTTCCAAGCAATACAGAAGAGAATCCAAAAGGAGAGTGCAAGGCCATTAACATGACCTACATGTCTGAATTTGGAGAGGAGGAAGAGGCAGTGAGCGCCACTGAGGAAGGCCTCAATGGACGTCCACTGGCCTCCAATGAGTTCCCTAATGAGGAACCATGGGAATCTGAGGCTCATAATGAGACCATAGAAATTCCATTTGACTTACTTCTGCCATTCATGAGCTCTGATGAGTATTCTTCCTCTGATGAGGATGAGTATGTCACCGAAGAGCAAGTTGCTAAATACCTTGGAGCAATCATGAAGCTAAATGACAAGTTATTTGGTAATGAGACTTGGGAGGATGAACTCCCTTTGCTCACCAAAGAACTGGATGACTTGTCTAGGCAAAGACTACCTCAAAACAGACAAGATCCTGGAAGTTCTCAATACCTTGTGCCATAGGCACCATGACCTTCAAGGAGGCCTTGTGTGACCTAGGGTCAAGTGTAAACCTCATGCCTCGCTCTGTAATGGAGAAGCTAGGGATCTTTGAGGTACAAGCTGCAAGAATCTCACTAGAGATGGTAGACAATTCAAGAAAAACAAGCTTATAGGCTTGTAGAGGATGTTCTGGTAAAGATTGAAGACCATTACATCCCTGCTGATTTCATAGTCCTAGAGACTGGGAAGTGCATGGATGAATCCATCATCATTGGCAGACCCTTCCTAGCCACAGCAAAGGCTGTGATTGATGTGGACAGAGGAGAATTGATCATTCAAGTGAATGAAGAATCCCTTGTGTTTAAGGCTCAAGGATATCCCTCTGTCACCATGGAGTGGAAGCATGAAGAGCTTCTCTCAAAACAGAGCCAAATAGAGCCCCCACAGTCAAACTCTAAGTTTGGTGTTGGGAGGCCACAACCAACTTCTAAGTTTGGTGTTGAACCCTCACATTCAAACTCTAAGTTTGGTGTTGGGAGGTTCCAACATTGCTCTGAGCATCTGTGAGGCTCCATGAGAGCCCACTGTCAAGCTACTGACATTAAAGAAACGCTTGTTGGGAGGCAAACCAATATTATATTTATCTATTTTTCCTTTGTTATTTTATGTTTTCTGTAGGTGATGATCATGGGAAGTCACAAAATCAATTGAAAAAGCAAAAACAGAATGAAAAACAGAAAGAAAAACAGCACACTATGGAGGAGAACTTGCTGGCGTTTAAACGCCAGTAAAGCTAGCAAATGGGCGTTTAACGCCCAGTCTGGCACCATTCTGGGCGTTTAACGCCAGAAAGGGGCACCAGACTGGCGTTAAACGCCAGGAAAGGGCAAGAAGTTGGCGTTAAACGCCAGAAATGGACACCAGCCCGGCGTTTAACGCCAGAATTCGCACAGAGAGCATTTTTGCTCGCCACTTGGTGCAGGGATGAATTTTCCTTGACATCTCAGGATCTGTGGACCCCACAGGATCCCACTACCCACCACACTCTCTCTTCTTCACCCATTCACCAATCACCTCAACACCTCTTCCCCAAAAACCCTTCACCTATCAAATCCCATCTTTCTTCACCACTCACATCCATCCTTCATAAAACCCCACCTACCTCACCATTCAAATTCAAACCACTTTCCTCCCAAACCAACCCTCCCATAGCCGAACCCTACCCCTCTCTCCACTCCTATATAAACCTATCTTCACTCCTTCATTTTCACACAACCTAAACACTACTTCTCCCCCTTTGGCCGAACCACAAAGCCATCTCCATCTCCTTCATTTCTTCTTCTACTACTCTTTTCTTTCTTCCTTTGCTCGAGGACGAGCAAACCTTTTAAGTTTGGTGTGGTAAAAGCATTGCTTTTTGTTTTTCCAGAACCATTTATGGCATCCAAGGCCGGAGAAACCTCTAGAAAGAGGAAAGGGAAGGCAAAAGCTTCCACCTTCGAGTCATGGGAGATGGAGAGATTCATCTCAAGGGTGCATCAAGACCACTTCTATGATGTTGTGGCCTTGAAGAAGGTGATCCCTGAGGTCCCTTTTAAACTCAAAAAGAGTGAATATCCAGAGATCCGACATGAGATTCGAAGAAGAGGTTGGGAAGTTCTTACCAACCCTATTCAACAAGTCAGAATCTTAATGGTGCAAGAGTTCTATGCCAATACTTGGATCACCAAGAACTATGATCAAAGTGTGAACCCGGACCCAAAGAATTGGCTTACAATGGTTCGGGGAAAATACTTAGATTTTAGTCTGGAAAATGTAAGGTTGGCATTCAACTTGCCCATGATGCAAGGAGATGAACACCCATACACTAGAAGGGTCAACTTTAATCAAAGGTTGGACCAAGTCCTCACAGTCATTTGTGAAGAGGGCGCCAATGGAAGAGAGATTCAAGAGAAAAGCCGGTTCAATTGAGAAGGCATGACCTCAAGCCCGTAGCTAAGGGATGGTTAGAGTTTATCCAACGCTCAATCAATTCCACTAGCAACCGGTCTGAAGTTACTCTAGACTGGGCCATCATGATTCATAGCATCATGATTGGAGAAGAAATAGAGGTTCATGAGGTTATAGCCCATGAATTTATAAGGTGGCGGACAAGTCCTCTACCTTGGCAAGGTTAGCCTTTCCTCATCTCATTTGTCACCTCTGTTATTCAGTTGGAGTTGACATAGAGGGAGACATCCCCATTGATGAGGACAAGCCCATCACTAAGAAAAGGATGGAGCAAACAAGAGATCCCACTCATCATGAAATCCCTGAGATGCCTCAAGGGATGCACTTTCCTCCACAAAACTATTGGGAGCAAATCAATACCTCCCTAGGAGAATTGAGTTCCAACATGGGACAACTAAGGGTAGAGCACCAAGAACATTCCATCCTCCTCCATGAAATTAGAGAAGATCAAAGAATCATGAGAGAGGAGCAACAAAGGCAAGGAAGAGACATTGAGGAGCTCAAGCACTCCATAAGATCTTCAAGAGGAAGAACAAGCCGCCATCACTAAGGTGGACCCGTTCTTTAATCTCCTTGTTCTTTATTTTTCTGTTTTTCAAAAAATCATGCTTATATTTATCAATGTTTGTGTCTTTTGATCATTAGTGTCTTACTGTCTATGCCTTAAAGTTATGAATGTCCTATGAATCCATCACCTTTCTTGAATGAAAAATGTTCTTAATTGAAAAAGAGAAGAATTGCATGAATTTTAAATTTTATAACAGATTAATTATTTTGATGTGGTGGCAATACTTTTGCTTTCTGAATGTATGCTTAAACAGTGCATAAATCTTTTGAATTTGTTGTTCACGAATGTTGGCTCCTGAAAGAATGATGAAAAAGGAGACATGTTACTGAGGATCTAAAAAATCATAAAAATGATTCTTGAAGCAAGAAAAAACAGTGAATACAAAAAAAAAATTCGAAAAAAAAAGAGAGAAAAAGAAAAAAATAAAGTTGTGATCCAAGGCAAAAAGAGTGTGCTTAAGAACCCTGGACACCTCTAATTGGGGACTCTAGCAAAGCTGAGTCACAATCTGAAAAGGTTCACCCAGTTATGTGTCTGTGGCATGTATGTATCCGGTGGTAATACTGGAAGACAGAGTGCTTTGGGCCACAGCCAAGACTCATAAAGTAGTTGTGTTCAAGAATCATCATACTTAACTAGGAGAATCAATAACACTATCTGGATTTTGAGTTCCTATAGAAGCCAATCATTCTGAATTTCAAAGGATAGAGTGAGATGCCAAAACTATTCAGAGGCAAAAAGCTAAAGCCCCGCACATCTAATTAATACTGATCTTCATAGATGTTTTTGGAGTTCATTGCATATTCTCTTTTTTTATCTTATTTGATTTTCAGTTGCTTGGGGACAAGCAACAATTTAAGTTTGGTGTTGTGATGAGCGGATAATTTATACGCTTTTTGGCATTGTTTTTAGTATGTTTTTAGTATGTTTTAGTTAGTTTTTAGTATATTTTTATTAGTTTTTAGTTAAAATTCACTTTTCTGGGCTTAATATGAGTTTGTGTATTTTTCTGTAATTTCAGGTATTTTCTGGCTGAAATTGAGGGACCTGAGCAAAAATCTGATTCAGAAGCTGAAAAGGACTGCAGATGCTGTTGGATTCTGACCTCCTGCACTCGAAGTGGATTTTTGGAGCTACAGAAGCCCAATTGGCGCGCTCTCAACAGCGTTGGAACGTAGACATCCTGGGCTTTCCAGCAATATATAATAGTCCATACTTTTTCTGAGATTTGATGGCCCAAACCGGCGTTCCAAATCAGCTCAAAACTGCCCGGCGTTAAACGCCGGAACTGGCACAAGAATGGGAGTTAAACGCCCAAACTGGCACAAAAGCTGGCGTTTAACTCCAAGAGAAGTCTCTACACGAAAATGCTTTAATTCTCAGCCCAAGCACACACCAAGTGGGCCCGGAAGTGGATTTTTATGTCATTTACTCATCTCTGTAAACCCTAGCTACTAGTTCTCTATAAGTAGGACCTTTTACTATTGTATATTCAATCTTTAGATCTTTATATCTTAGATCTTAGATCTTTGAATCTTTTGATCACGTTTTGGGGGCTGGCCTCTCGGCCATGCCTGACATTGTTCTTATGTATTTTCAACGGTGGAGTTTCTGCACACCATAGATTAAGGTGTGGAGCTCTGCTGTACTCGAGTATTAATGCAATACTATTGTTCTTCTATTCAATTCAGCTTGTTCTTGTTCTAAGATATTCATTCGTACCCAGACATATGAATGTGAGATTATGGACACTCATCATCATTCCACTTATAACAAGTGCTGACAACCACTTCTTTTCTACAAGCAAACAAGCTTGAATGTTTATCTCTTGGATTTCTTAATCGAATCTTCTGGTATAAGCTAGAATTGATGGCGGCATTCAAGATAAGCAAACTTCTGGACTAGGTCTAACAGTGACGAGCTTCAAACTCCTGAATGCTGGGCGTTAGTGACAGACGCAAAAAATCAATGGATTCTATTCCAACCTGATTGAGAACCGACAGATGATTAGCCGTGCTGTGACAGGGTGCGTTGAACATTTTCACTGAGAGGATGGAGGTAGCCACTGACAACGGTGAAACCCTACATACAGCTTGCCATGGAAAGAGGTAAGAAGGATTGATGGAAGACAGTAGGAAAGCAGAGAGACGGAAGGACAAAGCATCTCCATACGCTTATCTGAAATTCTCACCAAGAATTACATAAGTATCTCTATCTTATCTTTATGTTTATTCATACATCATCCATAACCATTTGAGTCTGCCTGACTAAGATTTACAAGGTGACCATAGCTTGCTTCATACCAACAATCTCCGTGGGATCGACCCTTACTCGCGTAAGGTTTATTACTTGGACGACCCAGTACACTTGCTATTAGTTGTGCGAAGTTGTGATAAAGAGTTGGATTACAATTGTGCGTACCATGTTGATGGCGCCATTGATGATCACAATTTCGTGCACCATTAGCTTTCCAGCCCAATTGAGAACGCGCCAATTGGATTTTTGTAGCTCCAGAAAAAATGCGTTTGAGTGCAGGAAGATCAGAATCCAACAGCATCAGCAGTCCTTTCTCAGCCTCTAAATCATATATTTGCTCAGGCCCCTCAATTTCAGCCAGAAAATACCTGAAATTATAGAAAACACATGATGAGCGGATAATTTATACGCTTTTTGGCATTGTTTTTAGTATGTTTTTAGTATGTTTTAGTTAGTTTTTAGTATATTTTTATTAGTTTTTAGTTAAAATTCACTTTTCTGGGCTTCACT
>NC_092037.1:62308881-62375687 GCF_003086295.3 Arachis hypogaea
TTTTTTTTTCTCTTGGCTTTTTTGGCTATGTTCACAGTCTGTTAGTCTACCCTTAGTCTATTTGGCTTCCTCATAATTTGTTCATGTCCCTTGCGATCGATGCCTGCTTGTATACATGTCAATATCAGTTACGTCTAGATATACCTTTCCTATCTTGAGTTTTCTTCCCTCATGGGACAACTGCCCGATTTGCTTTGCTACTCCACCAAAGGGCTAGTCTGGACAGAGTTTTGCTGTTCTTCCTTGGGTTCCAAAAAAAAAAAAAAAAAAAAGGCATCATTTTTGTGCTCTTGCCCTTTTGGAGTAGGGGAGCAGGGCCAGAGTTGCCTTTCCTTGGCTTGGATCACTTAATTGCTTGCCCTCCTTAGAGGGCAGTCTGCCCTTGTGGAGGGCAAGGTTGCTTCCCTCATTAGTTGCGCACGCTTCTCTCCTCTTTGGCCACGCTTTCTTTTTTGTGTCACCTTTTAGGCCACGCTTTTATTTTCTTTTTTTTCTTCACCTAAATAAACCACACAACCACTCAGTATCACTAAATTCAAGAGGCTTATAAATCAATAAAATGCAATTAAAATTAGCTTAAACCTCATGATTTAACATTAAATTTCATGGTGGTTGTTTGATTTAAAAGTTGTGCATTTTCACTCCAAATCACTTACTTAGATGCAAGAAAGTGCATAAATGCAACAAAAAAGTGAAATTAGCTTGAAAATGGGTATATGATGACTTGTCATCACAACACAAACTTAAACCTTGCTTCCCAAGCAAGCATCAAAACTAAGAGAATGGAATGAATAAGAAAAGTGTATATATCCTTATTATGCAGATAGCAGAACTTGATCTATGGGGCATTATGCAGACAATGACACTCATTTATTGTTGCTGCTGCATAATACACATTTTGCATCAAGGTTTGCTAATTGCTGTTATAAGACTCACTTTTACTCACTCCCTGATAATTTTCTTAGCTTACAAAGCTTAAACAGGCTTATTACTCTTTTATAGGTTGGGTGTCAAATGCTGCAGCATAGCTTTGGTTTATTTTCTTTTCTTTTGCTCAACATCCTTCCACCACAGACACTTAGCTCTTAGTCTTCCTAGGATCATTTGATGCCAGCATCTCTTTGGATCACTAAGTGCTTTGTATCTGAGTTGCTCTTTATTGTGGATTTTCAATTGGCCATCCCAAATCAGTTGATCTAAGTGACCGGGTTTCAAAATACCCCTTAGAATTACTCATCCAAGCAGATCTCAGTACAAGAACACCACAGGCATTTGTCCTAAGGTTCAAACCATTGGTGTCCGACCTTTATTCTTTGTTTTTCTTGCATTTGGCTTTTCTTTCCCTTTTTCTTTCTGTTTTTGTTACCAGGGTTGTTCATTCTTCATAAAAGTCTTTGTACAGCAAGCTAACTCACATTGAATGAACTGATATTATGCACCACTTATTCATGAGTTATTCATTTAATCAAACACATGTGCCACCACCAACTTCCATTCATACTCATGCACATTGGACATTTTCTTTTCAATTCAACAAACTCTTTTATTTAAGCATTTGGAGCAAAGCAATATTTAAAGCTAAGTGATGGATACAAGCATTAAGCAGATTGTCATTTTTCTAGCTGTTTATTAACTAACTAAAATGAAAAGCAAAGAACAGAAAATGCATAAGTAAAAGAATAAATGATGGAGGCATATCATGTTTCAGAATGCATCTCCTTATTAGAGAAATGAAGAGGGGGAATGAAAACTTTGCCACCTTCTAATGGTCATGGTTGTTGCTTGATTCTCCCCTTCTTCTTCTTTCTCTTCCCTGTCTTGGAGTAATCTTGGATCTCTTCTCCAGGACATCTTCTAGCCCAAACAGATCTAGAGTCCTTTGAGCCCAAAAGTTTCCAATGTGTTAAAGGTTGACTCAGTGTATTGACGAGATTTGCTTGTTGCTGGCTAAGAATTCAGGGCATTGCTTCAAATGGCTGATCTCAGGATTGAGTGTGGCAAATTGTGGGCCAAGTACTCCAACCTTGCTTGCATTTTTCATCATACTCCATTCTTTGTACGTGTCTAACGTCTCCCAAGGTATGATGAACATTCTTCCATTGATACAGGTTGTGACTATATTCCGATGCTTTAGCTTGACTGAAATACAGCTTATCATATGATTCCTTGAATTCTTTGTATTGCTCTTTCTGCCCTTCAAGGATCTGTGCTTGAAATTCTTGCTGCTGAGTCATCATTTGTTGTTGCCATCTCTCTTGTTTCTCCTCCATTTGATGCTGCCAAGCTTCTCGTGCTTCTTTTTCTTTCAAGAATTGCTCCATGAATTCAGGATGGGGCTCTAGATATTTCTCTTGGCCCTTGATTTTGGCCTTGTTCGCCTGCATAAGTTGTTTGACCTTGTTGAGCCTGCATGAGCTGCTGAGATAATTCATCAATTGATCTTTGCAATTGGCTCATATCAATGCCCATAAGCTTGATTTCGTCCTTCCTCTCTTGTGATCTCCTTGTCTAGGAGCTACTACCCCTTCTTGATTTTCTTCTTCATTAATTCCCTCCATGCTCTTCTTGGTAATCCATTTTCCTACCTTCACTTTTGTTATGTCCTCATCTTCAAAATTACATTAGCTCTGTTACATAGCCTGAGGATGGTACTTGGATGTCCAAGACCTTTTGACTTGCTTGTGCTATCGGCCATTTCTGAATGCTGTCGGCTATGAGTTGTGCAACATTGATTCACCCCCATGCAAGATGCAGTGTGTCAAGAGAGCTCGTTGATGTGACCCAAGAGGCATTTCCAGTAGGAAGAATAGACCTCCTCACTATCTCAACCATCATCCTTTAGCACTGGGGTAAGATTTACCCTCCTTATGTGACTTGGAATCCCCTTTGAATCTCTTTCCCAATCTGTATTTTCCATGCATATCCCTTGCAGGATCTCATCAGGATTATTTTGTCGTTGCAATCTATCCTCATAACTAAGCTCTGGATAGGTTATGGTTCTCAACTTGAGAGCTCTTGTGATAGCAGCAGGGCTAAAACTCACTTCAACCCCTCTGACATAACTTGTGTAGGGAGCACTATTTTTGTTTTCTTGGCAGCATTTGCATAGAACTCCTTAATCATTACTGCACTGATGTCAGTCAGGGAGCACACAAGAGTTCCCACCTTCTTTCTCTTGTAATTTGCTTCATGATGGGTATTCTCCTTCCCTCAATCAAGGCCTTTCTCATAAATGACATTCTTTGCCACCATGAACCTATGATATCTCCCTTCATGGAATTGGGATCTAAATTTGGTTGCATCAAAGGTTGGGGTTCGGTTATCATAGGCTCTTTTCCCGGCCTTCTTTGTGAGCTTGAGGAGGCCATTAGAATTAAAGTGAAAAGAAGGAAGAAGTGAGAGTAGAAGAAGAAATATGTGTTGTGTTTGGGGTGAACTTTGGTTCGGTTTTGATGTGTGAGGTAAGGAAATTAAGTTGGTTTTGGAAGTGGAAGAGAATATGGTCTTAATGTGAAAATGGCTTGAATAAAGGAAAGTGTATGCCGTGTTGGTGCAACGGCTATTTATAGGCCATGTTTCCAAGCTTTTCAACAAAACCACAATAAATGAATGAGGAGGGGACCGTGAGTGTTCATGAAGGGCTGAGATTGGTTTGCTCATTTGAAGAATGCATGAGATGGACGGCTTGCATGCATGGTTGAGGCTTGACGAGGATCCTCCTCCTATTGGTTGCATGCACTTCGGTGTCCAATGTTGCATGCATGCAAATTCTGCTCCCAATGAATGCGTTCTCCTAGGCACATGTGACCTCCCTCACATAGCTCCTCCTAGCCGTGACCCTTCCTTGAGTTTGTCTGATCTCTTTCTCCTGCAAGAATCAAGATAGCTAGCTTTAGATCATTAATATGGCCGTTGGCAATTAATTTGTATTAAGAGAAATATTAAAATTTTTTATTATTATGAAAATATTTTTGTGGTCAATTATGTCCCTTAATTAAAGATGTTAAAGGTTGGTGAACACCAAACTTATCTTTTATTTAGGGAATGGCTTAGCAATTGCAAACCAATCTCATAATTGATGTAAAAAAAAAATTGATGTATGATCCCTTGTCTGTATGGTTTTGAGTCCATGATTGGAAAATGATCCTCTGATTATGCAGACACCAAACATAGTGTTTGGTCACATGCTTTATCAAAAGACTTATGCATATGCTTTAAAAGGCAATCCTCTTCTTTAAACATTGAACTTGGGTGTGCCTTAAGGTACACCAAACTTAGAAATTTGCCATGTGCTTCAAAATGACATATGCATTTACCAGGTATGAAAATTCAAAACCATATTTAGAGGAATCATAGCTTATTAAATAAAAGAGACAACAGAATTCTTAAACCATGGGTTGCCTCCCATGAAGCGCTCTTTTATTGTCATTAGCTTGACATTAACCTCCCTTTAAGGTGGTTGATATTGGTGATGTCTCAACTTGTCACCTCTCACTGTCAGTTTTCTCTGAGTGCTTTGATGCTCAATTTCCATATGCTCAAGGGAGAGAATTTGGTTGACAGTGTAATAATCTTCTGCTCCCTGCTGTTGGTATATTAATTGCACCTTATCACCCTTAGAGAATCCTTCAGTTGGGATTTTCTTGTTCTTCCACCCTTTGTGAGCCTTTTTCTTGCTCTTCACCTTTTTCTTGCTTGTTGATCTTCCTTTCTTGGCAATGACTTGAGTTGTGATGCCTTCCTTTTTGCTGATCACCCCTGCTTCCTTGTGAATCCCCTTTTCTTCTTGTATCTGTTTGTTTATCTGTTCCACTTCCTTTTCAGTTGATTGCTTTGGAGGGAGATCATCACTCATTCTGCTTTTTTCTTCATCCATTTGTAATTCTGGGAAGACTTTCAGGATGATACTCTCCTCATGCATCCTGAGGGTTAGCTCTCCTTGCTCTATGTCCACAATGGCTCTAGCAGTGGCCAAAAATGGTCGACCAAGTATTATGGAGTCATTTCCATTTTCTGAAGAATCCAGGATCACAAAGTCTGCCGGATAGATGAACTTTCCAACCTTAACTAAAAGGTTCTCAATCAGCCCCTTAGGATAGACTATTGATTGATCCACCAATTCCAAAGTCATTTCTGTTGGTTTCATCTCCTCTATGCCAAGCTTTTTCACTAGAGAATATGGGATTAGATTTATGCTTGCTCCTAGATCGCACATCCCTTTGTTAATAAACAGGTTTCCAATGGTGCATGGTAAGAAGAAACCTCCAGGGTCTTCAAGCTTGGGAGGGAGTCCCTTTTTAATGAGTGCACTACATTCTTCGCTTAGCATCACCATTTCCTTCTCATTCCAATCCTTTTTCTTGTTGATGAGCTCCTTTAGAAACTTAGCATACAAGGGCATTTGCTCCAAAGCCTCTGCCAAAGGTATGTTAATTTCCAATTTCTTGAAAGTCTCAAGAAATTTGTGGAAGTGCTGGTCCTTTGTTTCCTTGTGAAATCTTTGTGGGTAAGGCAGTGGTGGTGTTGAGCTCTTCACCACTTGATGCTGTTTTGGAATTGGTTCCTCCATGATTTGCTTGCCTTTCTTTAAATTCTGTGGCTTGTTGTCTTCCTCTGTGAGCTTTTCTGAAGCACTCTTGCTTATCTTGTCTTGGTTGATGGTTTCATCCTTCTTTGTTGGCTCAGTGTCATTCTCCATAAGCTTCTTTGTTGCTCCTTGGTTACCATCTGTCAACACCCTTCCACTTCTTAGTTGCACAACCTTGCATTCTTCCTTTGGGTTGGGAATGGTGTCACTAGGTAGTGAACTTGATGGCTTCTCAACAGAGATCTTCTTAGAGATTTGTCCAATCTGCCTCTCTAGGTTCTTCATGGAGGCTTCTTGATTTTTGTTTGTCAATTCTTGGTTCTTCATTAGTTTCTCCAAGAGTAGCTCTAGATTGGTGATTCTCTGTGAGTCTTGGGAGATGGTTTGATTTTGGGGTGTTGATGCATGAATATAAGTGTTTTGGTTAGTTGGGTGGTTATTGGGTGGGTATTGGTTAGAATTTGGGTAGTTGTTTTGTGGTTTTCTGTATGAGTTTTGGTTAGTGTTTGGCTGGGAGTTATGGTTTGTGTTTTTCCAATTGTTTTGGCCTGTGTTTCTTTGCCATGGTTGTTGGTTTTGGGTATGGTTGTCTCCCCATCTAAGGTTGGGATGGTTCTTCCAAGATGGGTTATAGGTATCACCATAGACTTCATTTGTTCCAGGATTTTGGTTGTGCATGTATTGGACTTGCTCTTGTTGTTGCTCCTCTTGAGTTTCTTCATTTTGCACCCAAGTGGTTGGAGGTTGGCTTGTGGTGTTCACTACTGCCACTTGCAAGCCATCAATTCTCTTAGCCATTTGCTCAAATTGTTGTTGAATCTGTTGCTGCATCATCTTGTTTTGAGCTAAGATTGAATCAACTCCTTCCAACTCCATGACTCCTTTTCTCTGTGATGGTTGGCGTTGTCTTTGATGAGCAAAGAAATATTGGTTGTTGGCCACCATCTCAATGAGGTTTTGAGCTTCCTCTGTGGTCTTCATGAGTTGTAGAGAGCCTCCGGCAGAGTGATCAAGAGCTTCTTGAGCTTTAAGGGTGAGGCCTTCATAGAAGTTTTGTAGCTTGTCCCACTCAGTGAACATCTCTGGTGGACACTTCCTCAATAGAGCCTTGTATCTCTCCCATGCTTCATATAAGTTCTCGGCCTCCATTTGAGTGAACGTTTGAACCTCTGTCTTCAACCTTAGGACTCTTTGAGGGGGGTAGAATTTGGCAAGAAACTTGCTCACTAAGTCATCCCAAGTGTTGATGCTTTCTTTTGGAAAAGTCTCTAGCCATTGAGTGGCTTTATCTCTGAGAGAGAATGGGAAGAGTAGCAACTTGTAGCTATCAGGAGGCACACCATTTGTTTTCACTGTGTCACAGATTCTCAAGAAAGTGGACAAATGTTGGTTTGGATCCTCCAAAGGCCCTCCTCCAAAAGAACAATTGTTTTGAACCAGAGTGATGAGTTGTGGCTTGAGTTCAAAGTTGTTTGCATTGACATTGGGAGGAAGAATGCTACTCCCACAATGCTTGGCATTTGCAAATGTGTATGAAGCCAAAACTCTTCTCTGTTGTTGATTATTGTTGGCTCCGTCTCCTGGTTGATTGGTATCTCCTTCCATATCTTGGAATTCCTCCTCAGATTCTTCTTCTTCTCCAACAATGTACTTTCCTCTTTCAGCTCTTCTTATTCTCCGAAGAGTCCTTGGATCAATTTCAGTGATGATAGGAGAGGATCTCCCTATACCTGACATACAAACACACAACAATAAACACACAAACCCAGAAAGCCAATGAAACTTCAATCTATAGCTAGAATGAAGGTTCAGTTAGTTTAAGCAAAAATTCAAACAGTTAGTGTGTTAGTGAGAGTTAGAACAATAGAAAAGTAAAATGCTTAATCTAGACCTCCACTTCACTTAATCATTGTCAATCTATTTCAATCCCCGGCAACGGCGCCAAAAACTTGATGTGTGGAAAACGATCCAACACAAAACTCACCGGCAAGTGTACCGGGTCGCATCAAGTAATAATAACTCACATGAGTGAGGTCGATCCCACAGGGATTGAAGGATTGAGCAATTTTAGTTTAGTGGTTGATTTAGTCAAGCGATTCAAGTTTTAGTTGAGTGATTTGTGTTTAACAGAAAGTAAATGACATTAAATGTAAAGGGGGAAGGGAAAAGTGCAGTAAATTGAAGAACAGAATTGTAAATGTGCAGAATCTTAAAGAGCAAGGAAGTAAATGACTGAAACTTAAAGTGCAAGAAACTTAAATTGCAGTAACTTAAAGGGCAAGAAAGATAAATGACTTGAATATAAAAGGGAATTGAGGAATGGGATTGCAAGATCTAAACAAAGCTGAAGTAAATTGTAGCAAGAGATTGAGCAGAATTTAAATCAGGATCAAGTAGCATTCAAACAGAATTGAAATAAAATGCAGCAGAGGTTCACAGAAGAACCAAGAGTGAATTATGATCTCAGGATCCCAAGGGCTTAGGTAGGAGAGCCTAAAACTCAATTTCCTTCCTAGATCTGAATCAACTAAGCAATTAACAGAAAATTAAAGATAAAGCAGTAGAAGAACAGAATTGAGATTCAATTATGCAGAAAATAAAATGCAAAGAGCTTGAATGGGAATTGGGACAGAATTTCCCCAATTTCACACACCCAATGCTCAGAAAACAG
The DNA here is from genome assembly GCF_003086295.3 of Arachis hypogaea. Lineage (NCBI taxonomy): Eukaryota > Viridiplantae > Streptophyta > Magnoliopsida > Fabales > Fabaceae > Arachis > Arachis hypogaea. The sequence goes on from NC_092037.1 coordinate 62,317,140, forward strand.
AAGAGTAGAATTGCCCAAGAGAAGTGAGGAAGGAGATCAATCAATTCTCCTTCGATCCTCTTGGTGCTCGGACAAATCTCTCAAGAAAGCTCAAAGACAAAAGTTAAAAGCTCAAAATGAAAGCAAAATTTCAAAGCTCAAAGTAATGGTAGCTAAAGGTCCTAATTACATCAAACTAAGTCCTATTTATACACTTTCTATTCTTGGATAATGGGATTTGGATGGGCTTTTGGATTGGTGAAGAAATGAATTCAAATGAATTTTTAATTTGAATTTTGGCCCAAAAACCACTCCCAGGAGGCTGCCCTGCCCTTGTGGAGGGCAGGGCAGAAAAATGAAGCTTGGTGCATGGATTTGGTGCGGCCATGTGCGAGTTGGTGCGGCGTGTTGTGATTCTGGCGCGTCCTGGTGCGAGTCTGGCACGAGGTTGGTGCGCCAGAGGCTGCCCTGCCCGCGCCAAGGGCAGGGCGGGAAAGTTTGGTGCGCCAGGGAGCGTTAGTGCGTGCGGATGGTGCTGCCAGGGGGCGTTAGTGCGTGCGGATGGTGCTACCAGGAATGAAAAATGCTGCCCTGCCCGCGCCAAGGGCAGGGCAGGATCGGTTTGGTGCGCCAGGGAGGAAACGCGCGCGCCAGATGCTGCCAGGACGAGGAAATTGGTGCGCCAGAGTGAGAAATGGTGCGCCAAGACCGTGCCAATTCAAATGCTGCCCTGCCCGCGCCAAGGGCAGGGCAGGGTTGCCATATTGCACGCCCGTGTTCGAACCTGGGCCGATGCAAACACGCTTCTTTTTCTCTTGGCTTTTTGGCACGCTAGTCACCCTTAGTCTTTGGCTTCCTCATGGTCCCTTGCTCGAGCCTTGTAGCATGCATAGTTGATATTTTCTTCTTGATTTTCTTCCTCATGGAGCCTGATTCTGCTCTCCACAAGGGCAGGGCAGAGTTTGCTTCTCTTGGTTCCAAGGCATCATTTTGTGCTCTGCCCTTGGAGTGGGCAGGGCAGAGTTTCCTTCCTTGGCTTGGTCACTTAATGCTGCCCTCCTAGAGGGCAGTCTGCCCTTGTGGAGGGCAAGGTTGCTTCCCTCATTAGTTGCGGCACGCTTCTCTCCTCTTTGGCCACGCTTTCCTTTTCTTGTGTCACGCTTCTTAGGCCACGCTTTTCATTTTCTTTCTTTTCTTCACCTAAAATAAACCACACAACCACTCAAAGTATCACTAAATTCAAGAGGCTTATAAATCAATTAAAATGCAATTAAAATTAGCTTAAACCTCATGATTTAACATTAATTTCATGGTGGTTGTTTGATTTAGAGAAGTTGTGCATTTTCACTCCAAATCACTTACTTAGGATGCAAGAAAGTGCATAAATGCTAACAAAACAAGTGAAATTAGCTTGAAAAATGGGTATATGATGACTTGTCATCAGACGTATCCAGAATCATCTCAGGACATGACGACCCTATGGTCATCACTATCATACTGGCAAACGCCAACCTCCACTATAAATTAATTGACCAAGGAAGCTCCGCCGACATCTTATTCAAAACTGCCTTCGACAAGCTCGGCTTAGAAGAAAAAGAGCTAAGAGCATACCCGAACAGCCTGTTCGGAATTGGGGATACCCCAGTACAACCACTGGGATACGTATCGTTACATACAACCTTCGGAAAGGGGAACCAATCCAGAACACTCAAGATAGACTACATTGTGGTCAACGTAAGCTCAGCCTACAATGTCTTAATAGGTCGGACAACATTAAACCAACTCGGCGCAATAGTTTTAACTCCACATCTATGTATGAAATTCCCAGCTGCAGAAGGAATTGCTACAATAAAAGCAGATCAAAGGATGGCACGTCGCTGTTATAACGAAAGTCTAAACCTCAGAGGCGAAGGAGAAGAGTTCCACACAATCGAACTTGGTGGAGTTCAGAGACAAGAAGAACTCCGACCACAGCCCAAAGGTGAAGTAGAGAAAGTTCAGATCGGAGACACCTCGGATAAGACAACTAATATTGGCACAATCCTGAAAGGAGACGAAAAGGAATCACTCATACAGTTCCTACGAGATAATGTTGATCTCTTCGCATGGAAAGCCACCGACATGCCAGGCATAGATCCCGAACTAATGAGCCACAAGTTGGCAGTATATTCGGGATCCCGGCCGGTACAACAAAGGCGAAGAAAACTCGGACCAGAACGGTCTCAGGCTGTGGCAGAACAGGTGCAAGCACTGCTAGAGGCAGGATTCATAAGGGAAGTTAAGTACCCACTATGGCTAGCAAACATCGTCTTGGTCAAAAAGTCAAATGGGAAGTGGTGAATGTGCACCGACTACACCGACCTCAACAAAGCCTGCCCAAAAGATCCTTATCCACTCCCAAGCATCGACGCTCTAATCAGGATATAAGTATCTCTCATTTATGGACGCATGGATACAACCAGATCCCAATGTATCCACCGGATCAAGAAAAAATCTCGTTTCTAATACCCAAAGCAAACTATTGCTACATCGTAATGCCTTTCGGCCTTAAGAACGCAAGAGCTACTTATCAAAGGCTAATGAATAAGGTCTTCTCAGACCACATCGGAAAAATCATGGAGGTCTACGTAGATGGCATGTTGATAAAGACACAAAGTGAAGAGACATTACTGACCGACTTGGTTCAAGTGTTCGACACCATACGAAAGCATGGCATGCGACTTAACCCGGCCAAATGCACCTTCGCAGTGGAAGCAGGTAAGTTCTTGGGCTTTATGCTCACACAAAGAGGAATCGAGGCAAATCCAGATAAATGCCAGGCTATACTCAACATGAAGAGTCCAACCTGCATCAAAGAGGTACAATAACTCAATGGGAGATTGGCAGCCTTGTCCAGATTCTTAGCAGGGTCACCGATAAGATCCCTCCCTTTCTACGCTACTTTAAGGAAGGGAAAAAACTTCGAGTGGACAACGGAATGCGAGCAAGCCTTCCGAGACTTCAAAGAATTCTTGGGACGACCACCTATCCTATCTTGACCACGAGAAGGAGAACCACTCATATTATACCTCGCAGTAGGAAGTCGGGCAATAGCCTCAGCACTAATTAGAGAAGACGAGGGTGGGCAACAACCCGTCTACTTCATTAGTAAAGCACTGCAGGGGTCAAAGCTAAACTACCAGAAAATAGAGAAGTTTGCCTACGCTCTTATACTAACATCCCGACGACTTCGCTCGTACTTCCAAGCTCATACCATTAAGGTTCGGACCAACCAGCCCATAAAGGGGATATTGCAGAAAATAGATCTAGCAGGAAGAATCCTACAATGGGCAATCGAATTGTCTGAGTTCGACCTCCAATACGAGGCACGGACAGTCATTAAGTCACAATACCTAGCCGACTTCATTGCAGAATTCACAGACACCCCGGAGATCCCCATAGAGTGGAATATATACATGGCTGGTTCCTCGAATAAAACCGGAAGCAATGCAGGTGTGATAATCGAAAGCAACCAAGGAACCCAACTTGAGCTTTCCCTCAAATTCGGATTCCCGGCCTCGAACAACCAGGCAGAATATGAAGTGTTATTAGGTGGTTTGAAGCTGGCTAGGGAGGTTGGATCTCAGAAACTCAACATCTACAGCGATTCACAAGTCGTTACCTCACAAATAACAGGGAGCTACCAAGCCAAAGACCCTACCATGAAAAAATATTTGGATAAAACCAAGGAACAGCTCGGACAACTCGGGGAATATAGGATCTACCACATACCCCGCGAGCAAAATGCCCGAGCTGACACACTCTCAAAACTAGCCAACACCAAACCAGGGGCAACAATAGAAGCCTCATCCAGGAAATACTGCAGAACCCATCAATATCGGAAGAAGAAAAAGTCCTAGCCATAACAGGTCGGGATCAAGGATGGATGACCCCCAAAATTAACTACCTCAAAACAGAAGCGCTCCCTACAGATGAAAAAGAGGCAAAGATGTTAAAAAGGGAGGCACAGTACTACACTATCATAAATAATACCCTATATAAAAGAGGGATCTCAGTACCATTGTTAAAATGCGTACCAAGCTCCAATACAAAGGGAGTCTTGGAGGAAGTACACAGTGGCATTTGTGGCAATCATCTCGGAGCACAAGCTCTCACCAAAAAGGTACTCCGGGCAGGATTCTATTGGCCAACTCTATGAAAGGAAGCTACAGAATTTGTAAAGACATGTCCACCATGTCAGAAGCATGCCAACTTTCACATCGCCCCGCCGGAAAAGCTCATCAGCGTGACCTCACCCTGGCCATTTGCAAAGTGGGGACTCGATCTTCTCGGGCCCTTTTTCCAGGGATCGGGACAAGTCAAATTCCTCATAGTAGGGGTAGACTATTTCACAAAATGGATCGAGGCAGAACCCCTAGCCAACGCCACTGCTCAAAGAAGTCGAAAATTCCTATATAGGAACATCATTACAAGGTTCGGGGTCCCATACTCCATCACCACAGATAATGGCACCCAATTCACAGATGCAGGCTTCAGAAAACTAGTGGTCGACTTGAATATAAAACACCAGTTCACCTCCGTCGAACATCCCCAAGCCAATGGACAAGCCGAAGCGGCCAACAAAGTCATAATGGCCGAGCTGAAACGGAGACTGCAAGAAGCAAAGGGAGCTTGGGCCGAGGAACTTCCGCAAGTCCTATGGGCATATCGAACAACCCCCCATTCTACTACGGACGAATCACCATTTCGATTAGCATACGGAGTGGAGGCAATGATTCCAATAGAAGTCGAGGAAGGGTCTCCCCGAGTAGTCCACTACAATGAACAAACCAACTCTCAACTTCAAAGAGAAGAGCTCGACCTACTTCCAGAAATCCAAGAAAGAGCTCAAATCAGAGAAGAAGCACTAAAGCGGCGAATGGCTTCCAAGTATAATCAAAAGGTAGTGCCAAGAGGTTTCGCTGAGAACGATCTCATCTTAATCCGAAATGATATTGGAACAACTCGACCCGGAGAAGGAAAGCTGGCAGCCAACTGAAAAGGACCCTACCGAGTCAAAGAAGTACTTGGGAAGGGCTACTACAGACTGTCCGAACTCGAGGGACGAGAACTCCTTAGATCATGGCACGCTTGTAACCTAAGAAGGTACTATAGCTAGGAAAGGTAAAAGATCTCATCACAAGATGCACTCTTTTTCCTAAAAAGGTTTTTTAATGAGGCATCAAGACTGAGATTTAATCCGACTTAAGGGTACGAAAAACTCCCGCATATATATATTTGCACTTTCTTTGAATAAAATACATTTCAGATATTCTACAAATTCCCAAGACGCATTAATCTGAAGCATTCATCGTCCGATTATAAATCAACAGATCGACAGAAAGTGAAGAACAGATTCACTGTACGATCTCGATAGGAATGATCGTCCGACAAAGGTGAAAATGCGATTCACCTAAAGGACGATCAAACTAGGACAGAAACCACCATCTACAAATCGGCAAAGATGAACACAGAATAATGCAAGAAGTTATCGAAAGTGATCCCAAAAAGAACCTGACGAGGTCTTATGGATTGCTATATAATAACTTAAAAATACTGGCCGACACTAAAAAATCGGACCAAGTCAACCCAAGTTATCAGCAAATCCCTGGAAAGAGGTCTGGCCAACCTTATTAAAGAGGAATTGCTATAACTTAGAAGAGATCGACCTAACGAAGTCGGTCTCCTACAAGACAAGTTATAAAAGTAATCCCTGAAAGAGACCTAACAAAGGTCTAAGAAAGAGGATTACAAAAATAACTTAGAAGAGATCGACCTAACGAAGTTGGTCTCCTACAAGACAAGTTATAAATGTAATCCCTGAAAGAGACCTAACAAAGGTCCAAGAAAGAGGATTACAAAAATAACTTAGAAGAGATCGACCTAACAAAGTCGGTCTCCTACAAGACAAGTTATAAAAGTAATCCCTGAAAGAGACCTAACAAAGGTCCAAGAAAGAGTATTACAAAAATAACTTAGAAGAGATCGACCTAACGAAGTCGGTCTCCTACAAGACAAGTTATAAAAGTAATCCCTGAAAGAGACCTAACAAAGGTCCAAGAAAGAGGATTACAAAAATAACTTAGAAGAGATCGACCTAACGAAGTCGGTCTCCTACAAGACAAGTTATAAAAGTAATCCCTGAAAGAGACTTAACAAAAGTCCAAGAAAGAGGATTACAAAAATAACTTAGAAGAGATCGACCTAACGAAGTCGGTCTCCTACAAGACAAGTTATAAAAATAATCCCTGAAAGAGACCTAACAAAGGTCCAAGAAAGAGAATTACAAAAATAACTTAGAAGAGATCGACCTAACGAAGTCGGTCTCCTACAAGACAAGTTATAAAAATAATCCCTGAAAGAGACCTAACAAAGGTCCAAGAAAGAGGATTACAAAAATAACTTAGAAGAGATCGACCTAACGAAGTCGGTCCCCTACAATACAAGTTATAAAAGTAATCCCTAAAAGAGACCTGACAAAAGTCCAAGAAAGAGGATTACAAAAATAACTTATAAGGGGACCAACACAAAGAAATCGGTTATGGGACGCTAAAAATACAAGCAAAAGCGAGAAAATCAAGAAACAAGTCGGACCCATACAGTCACAGCCTCAAAGGATCCAAGTTACAAACAATAAGTACAAAAGCAATCGAAAGAGGTCAAGCAGCAAGATTCCAACACTCTCAGAAACCAGAAGAGATACCATGTTAAAGCGCAATAAAAGCATAGTATAATAAAGCTTCAAGAGGCCACCAAAATCTACCTCAGAAAGCTACTTTTGTTTTCCAAAGTAAAAGTTGCCAGGCAGGCAACTAAAAAGCATCAGCAGTTAAATAAAACAATAAAATAAGTTCAAAAGCCCACAAATCGGGCTATTTACACAAATACTTAAAAAGAAGATCAGCAAAGATCGGAAGCCTTCCGGCAGCATCAGTACGGGGAGAAGGAGGGCGAGTCTGAATAGGCACAGCATCTACAGTTCCATCATCCCGGTTCAGAATCTGACAATCCGGATCAGACATAACTAGAGGAACCGAGGAGGTTGACACCTTGGTAGAAGGCACTGGGGGAGGTTCAACATCATCATCGGGATCATCTGGGACAATCTTGCCATCCTTTACTACGTTATCAAGACTAACGAGAGTTAAATCGGCATCAGGAGCAACAATCCAGAACTACTCCATTAGGTTCTCAGAGGCGGCAATCACGCTGCCCACAAAGTGACCCTGAAGCTCGGCATAATCAACCCGAGCAGTTTCCAAATCATCCCGGAGATGCACCAACTCCCTATAAGCTGAGACATAGCTATCCTTGTGCTTCAGTGCCATGTCCTCAGCGAACTTCAAAGAAATAGCCAAGGCAATAGAGCTGGCCTTCTCACCCTCCAGTTCCTTCTCTACCTTCACCAACTTCACCTCCAACTCATCCTTCAGACCCTTGATCCCATCAAATTCTGATTTGGCCTCCTCCATGAAGGATTTTGTGGCATGAATCGGGATCCCCTGAATAGTTCGAAAAATAGCTGCACCCATATGTGACATTTTCACACTACTTTTGGTGATAAAATCCAGATGCTGAAGAAGAGACACATCATCCATGGAGAGCCCACCATATGGGGCAATTTGCTGGTCAACAAACTCGACAGCATCAAAATCCGGGGCATCCAGGTTAAAGGGCTCGGATATTTTTTGCTTTTTTAAGGGAGGAGCACCAGAAGCAGCGGCAGAAGTCTGTGGAGGATCAACCAGACGAACCCGAGGAATAGGAATTGCTTTCCTCGGCCCGGGAGAACTCAGCACAGGAGGTTTCACTGAAACCTGAGAAGATCCCTCTCCGGCCACCTTGGCCGAGATATTTTGAGCAGCAGTTGCCTTCTTTGTCTTTTTGAAGGCCTTCATGGAGTCATTGTTTTTTGACATCTCTGCAAATACGGAATCAGCCATAGTAAAGGGTTACAATCACAAGAAGAGGAAGCAAAACTAAGAAAACAAGTACAGAAACAAGTCAGACAAGTACCGAAAACAGTCCGAACCAAGGACGGGTCATTCAAAAACCTTTTTGTATCAAGATGGGGTGGTTCCCCCCATAAATCCTCAAGAACAACAACAAAAGCACACTCAACCTCATCAAGCATCTCTCATGTACACCGAGACACTCTCACATCCTTCTGCCACTCTAGAGGGAAAGAAGGCTCATCATTTTCATCAAAAAAAAGGGGCGGGCCCCCTCGACAGCACGAACTCTAAAGAAGTAATTCTTAAAATCCTTAAAGGACTCGTCATACATGGTGAAAACTTTATGGCCCTGGGCAGACCTGAAAGAAACCCAGGAAGCTTTCTTTTTGGAAGAACCACCAGACTTGGCAGAAACAAACAGAAAAAGGAAAAAAGTCTGAGAAGGAGTTACGCCTAACTTTTGGCAAAGTAGCTGAAAGATCTTGACAAAACCCCAGGAATTCGGGTGAAGCTGGGATGGGGCAATGTTACACGACCACAACAGGTCGGTCTCGAAAGCAGTAAAAGGAAAAGAAATGTCCAACTGACTGAAGAAATATTCATAGGCATAGAAGAAGGGACGCTCTCCCTCGATGGAGGTAGGAAAACAAACCCTTTCATCAGAATCAGGAGCGACAAGCTCATAATTCCTCTCCCGGGCACTATTACCACAGATCCTATGACGCTTCCTCAGCTCTACACAAAATTCAGCATCCACAACAGAGACACACATCAAGACAAGGGAGTCCAGCCAATCGGACATCCCCTCGGAAACTTTGGAAGACATCTCTACAATGTTATTGCGAGAAGACATGAGGCCAACTAATCCTACAATAAGAAAAGAAGATGGGATTATTAAAAACATCTCGGACGAAGGACAAAACAACTCGATTAATACGACATAGGTGAACAAACAGAAAAGGAAAACCCCAAGACTCAAACCAAGGTCCTGGGGCATCCTTTGGAGGCAGTAACAAAGCAAGGTTTTCAGGAAAAATCTACAGCTCGCATCCCAGCATCTCTCAAACAAGAAAAGAAGACTTCAAACAAACAAAGCATTTCGAAAAAGGAAAGTAGAGATGGTGCGCGAAATTGTGAACATTACTTTTCACAACTCTCATAATCCCCGATCATGAACCCCAAAAACTTGGTGTTCAATACCATGGCATTACACAACTTCGCACAACTAACCAGCAAGTGCACTGGGTCGTCCAAGTAAAAAACCTTACGCGAGTAAGGGTCGATCCCACGGAGATTGTTAGTATGAAGCAAGCTATGGTCATCTTGTAAATCTTAGTCAGGCAGATTCAAATGTATATGGTGATGAACGAAAATAACACAAAGATAAAGATAGAGGTACTTATGTAATTCATTGGTAGGAACTTCAGATAAGCGCATGAAGATGCCTTCCCTTCCGTCTCTCTGCTTTCCTACAGTCTTCATCCAATTCTTCTTACTCCTTTCCATGGCAAGCTTGTGTAGGGTTTCACCGTTGTCAATGGCTACCTCCCATCCTCTCAGTGAAAACGATTGCATATGCTCTGTCACAGCACGCGGAATTCAGCTGTCGGTTCTCGGTCAGGCCGAAATAGAATCCATCGATTCTTTTGCGTCTGTCACTAACGCCCCGCCTGCTAGGAGTTTGAAGCACGTCACAGTCATTCAATCATTGAATCCTACTCAGAATACCACAGACAAGGTTAGACCTTCCGGATTCTCTTGAATGCCGCCATCAGTTCCAGCCTATACCACGAAGATTCCGATTAAAGAATCCAAGAGATATTCACCCAATCGAAGGTAGAACAGAGGTGGTTGTCAGTCACATGTTCATAGGTGAGAATGATGATGAGTGTCACGGATCATCACATTCATCAAGTTGAAGAACAAGTGATATCTTAGAACAAGAACAAGCGGAATTGAATGGAAGAACAATAGTAATTGCATTAATACTCGAGGTACAGCAGAGCTCCACACCTTAATCTATGGTGTGTAGAAGCTCCACCGTTGAAAATACATAAGAACAAAAGTGATCATTGGTTTCGGCCCCAGAGAGGGAACCAGAAGAACCAAGATGAAAATACAATAGTAAAAGGTCCTATATATATAGAGAACTAGTAGCCTAGGGTTTACAGAGATGAGTAAATGACATAAAAATCCACTTCCGGGCCCACTTGGTGTGTGCTTGGGCTGAGCATTGATGCATTTTCGTGTAGAGACTCTCCTTGGAGTTAAACGCCAGCTTTTATGCCAGTTTGGGCGTTTAACTCCCATTTTGGTGCCAGTTCCGGCGTTTAACGCTGGAATTCCTGAGGGTGACTTTGAACGCCGGTTTGGGCCATCAAATCTTGGGCAAAGTATGGACTATCATGTATTGCTGGAAAGCCCAGGATGTCTACTTTTCAACGCCGTTGAGAGCGCGCCAATTGGGCTTTTTTAGCTCCAGAAAATCCACTTCGAGTGCAGGGAGGTCAGAATCCAACAGCATCTACAGTCCTTTTTAGTCTCTGAATCAGATTTTTGCTCAGGTCCCTCAATTTCAGCCAGAAAATACCTGAAATCACAGAAAAACACACAAACTCATAGTAAAGTCCAGAAAAGTGAATTTTAACTAAAAACTAATAAAAATGTACTAAAAACTCAACTCAAACTACTAAAAACATACTAAAAACAATGCCAAAAAGCGTACAAATTATCCGCTCATCACAACACCAAACTTAAATTGTTGCTTGTCCCCAAGCAACTGAAAATCAAACAAGATAAAAAGAAGAGAATATACTATAGACTCCAAATTATCAATGAAACTTAGCTCCAAATTAGATGAGCGGGACTACTAGCTTTTTGCCTCCGAACAGTTTTGGCATCTCACTTTATCCTTTGAAATTCAGAATGATTGGTTTCTTTAGGAACTCAGAATCTAGATAGTGTCATTGATTCTCCTAGTTAAGTGTGATGATTCTTGAACATAGCTACTTATTGAGTCTTGGCTGTGGCCCAAAGCACTCTGTCTTCCAGTATTACCACCAGATACATACATGCCACAGACACATAATTGGGTGAACCTTTTCAGATTGTGACTCAGCTTTGCTAAAGTCCCCAATTAGAGGTGTCCAGGGTTCTTAAGCACACTCTTTTTGCCTTGGATCACAACTCTTATTTCTTTCTTTTTCTTTCCCTATTTTTTTTTGTATTCACTGTTTTTTTTTTTTTACTTCAAGAATCATTTTTATGATTTTTCAGATCCTCAGTAACATGTCTCCTTTTTCCTCATTTTTTCAAGAGCCAACAATTTTAACATTCATGAACAACAAATTCAAAAGACATATGCACTGTTCAAGCATACATTCAGAAAACAAAAAGTATTGTCACCACATCAAACTAATTAAGCTAGTTTTAAAGATGAATTTGAATTCCTGTACTTCTTGTTCTTTTGTGATAAAAACAGTTTTCATTTAAGAAAGGTGATGGATTCATAGGACATTCATAACTTTAAGGCATAGACACTAAGACACTAATGATCACAAGACACAAACATGGACAAACATAAGCATGAAAATTTCGAAAAACAAGAAAATAAAGAACAAGGAGATTAAAGAACGGGTCCACCTTAGTGATGGCGGCTTGTTCTTCCTCTTGAAGATCCTATGGAGTGCTTGAGCTCCTCAATGTCTCTTCCTTGTCTTTGTTGCTCCTCTCTCATGATTCTTTGATCTTCTCTAATTTCATGGAGGAGGATGGAATGTTCTTGGTGCTCCACCCTTAGTTGTCCCATGTTGGAACTCAATTCTCCTAGGGAGGTGTTGATTTGCTCCCAATAGTTTTGTGGAGGAAAGTGCATCCCTTGAGGCATCTCAGGGATTTCATGATGAGTAGGGTCTCATCCTTTTCTTAGTGATGGGCTTGAGGTCATGCCTTCTCAGTTGAACCGGCTTCCCTCTTGAATCTCTCTTTTATTGAACGCCCTCTTCACAAATGTCTATGAGGACTTGGTCCAACCTTTGATCAAAGTTGACCCTTCTTCAAGGCCACAACTTCATAGAAGTGGTCTTGATGCACCCTTGAGATGAATCTTTCCATCTCCCATGACTCGGAGGTGAAAGCTTTTGCCTTCCCTTTCCTCTTTCTAGAGGTTTCTCCGGCCTTGGATGCCATAAATGGTTATGGAAAAACGAAAAGCAATGCTTTTACCACACCAAACTTAAAAGGTTTGCTCGTCCTCGAGCAAAAGAAGAAAGAAGAGAGTAGAAGAAGAAGAAATGGAGGAGAGGGAGATGGCTTTGTGGTTCGGCCAAAAGGGGAAAAAGTAGTGTTTAGGGTGTGTGAAAATGAAGGAGTGAAGATGATAGTGGGATTTGATAGGTGGGGGGTTTTTGGGAGAGAGGTGTTGAGGTGATTGGTGAATGGGTGAAGAAGAGAGAGGGTGGTGGGGTTGGTGGGGATCCTGTGGGGTCCACAGATCCTTAGGTGTCAAGGAAAAGTCATCCCTGCACCAAATGGCATTCAAAAACACGTTTTGAGCCAATTCTGGCGTTAAACGCCGGGCTGGTGCCCATTTCTGGCGTTTAACGCCAGCTTCTTGCCCCTTTCTGGCGTTTAACGCCAGTCTGGTGCCCCTTTCTAGCGTTAAACGCCCAGAATGGTGCCAGACTGGGCGTTAAACGCCCAACAGCTAACCTTACTGGCGTTTAAACGCCAGTAGGTGCGTCCTCCAGGGTGTGCTGTTTTTCTTCCTGTTTTTCATTCTGTTTTTGCTTTTTTCATTAATTTTGTGACTTCTTATGATCATCAACCTACAAAAGACATAAAATAACAAAAGAAAATAGTTAATTATAAAACATTGGGTTGCCTCCCAACAAGCGCTTCTTTAATGTCATTAGCTTGACAGAGGACTCTTATGGAGCCTCAGAAATGCTCAGAGCTATGTTGGAACCTCCCAACACCAAACTTAGAGTTTGAATGTGGGGGTTCAACACCAAACTTAGAGTTTGGTTGTGGCCTCCCAACACCAAACTTAGAGTTTGACTGTGGGGGCTCTGTTTGGCTCTGTTTTGAGAGAAGCTCTTCATGCTTCCTCTCCATGATGACAGAGGGATATCCTTGGGCCTTAAACACTAAGGATTCTTCATTCACTTGAATGATCAACTCTCCTCTATCAACATCAATCACAGCCTTTGCAGTGGCTAGGAAGGGTCTGCCAAGGATGATGGATTCATCCATGCACTTCCCAGTCTCTAGGACTATGAAATCAGTAGGGATGTAATGGTCTTCAACTTTAACCAGAACATCCTCTACAAGTCCATGGGCTTGTTTTCTTGAGTTGTCTGCCATCTCTAGTGAGATTCTTGCAGCTTGTACCTCAGATTCCCATGGTTCCTCATTGGGGAACTCATTGGAGGCCAGTGGACGTCCAGTGAGGTCTTCCTCAGTGGCGTTCACTGCCTCTCCTTCATCCCAAAATTCGGCCATGTTGATGGCCTTGCACTCTCCTTTTGGATTTTCTTCTGTATTGCTTGGGAGAGTACTAGGAGGGAGTTCAGTAATTTTCTTACTCAGCTGACCCACTTGTCCCTCCAAATTTCTAATGGAAGACCTTGTTTCAGTCATGAAACTTTAAGTGGTTTTGATTAGATCAGAGACCATGGTTGCTAAGTCAGAGGTATTCTGCTTAGAACTCTCTGTCTGTTGCTGAGAAGATGATGGAAAAGGCTTGCTATTGCTAAACCTGTTTCTTCCACCATTATTATTGTTGAAACCTTGCTGAGGTCTCTGTTGATCCTTCCATGAGAAATTTGGGTGATTTCTCCATGAAGGATTATAGGTGTTTCCATAGGATTCTCCCATGTAATTCACCTCTTCCATTGAAGGGTTCTCAGGATCATAAGCTTCTTCCTCAGATGAAGCCTCCTTAGTACTGCTTGGTGCATTTTGCATTCCAGACAGACTTTGAGAAATCATATTGACTTGTTGGGTCAATATTTTGTTCTGAGCCAATATGGCATTCAGAGTGTCAATCTCAAGAACTCCTTTCTTCTGACTAGTCCCATTGTTCACAGGATTCCTTTCAGACGTGTACATGAATTGGTTATTTGCAACCATTTCAATCAGCTCTTGAGCTTCTGTAGGCGTCTTCTTCAGATGAAGAGATCCTCCAGCAGAGCTATCCAAAGACATCTTGGATAGTTCAGAGAGACCATCATAGAAAATACCTATAATGCTCCATTCAGAAAGCATGTCAGAGGGACACTTTCTGATTAATTGTTTGTATCTTTCCCAAGCTTCATAAAGGGATTCTCCTTCCTTCTGTCTGAAGGTTTGGACTTCCACTCTAAGCTTACTCAATTTTTGAGGTGGAAAGAACTTTGCCAAGAAGGCATTGACTAGCTTTTCCCAAGAGTCCAGGCTTTCTTTAGGTTGAGAGTCCAACCATGTTCTAGCTCTGTCTCTTACAACAAAAGGGAATAGCATAAGTCTGTAGACCTCAGGGTCAACCCCATTGGTCTTGATAGTGTCACAGATTTGCAAGAACTCAGCTAAAAACTGATGAGGATCTTCCAGTGGAAGTCCATGGAACTTGCAATTCTGTTGCATTAGAGAAACTAATTGAGGCTTGAGCTCAAAGTTGTTTGCTCCAATGGCAGGGATAGAGATGCTTCTCCCATAGAAATCGGGAGTAGGTGCAGTAAAGTCACCCAGCACCTTCCTTGCATTGTTGGCATTGTTGTTGTTTTCGGCTGCCATGAGTTCTTCTTCTTTGGAGAATTCGGTCAGGTCCTCTAAAGAGAGTTGTGCTTTGGCTTCTCTTAGCTTTCTCTTCAAGGTCATTTCAGGTTCAGGATCAGCCTCAACAAGAATGCCCTTGTCTTTGCTCCTGCTCATAAGAAAGAGAAGAGAACAAGAAAATGTGGAATCCTCTATGTCACAGTATAGAGATTCCTTGAAGTGTCAGAGGAAAAGAAGAATTGAAGACAGAAGTAGAAAATTCGAACTTATCACAGGAGATGGAGTTCGAATTTTGCATTAAGGAATAGTGTTAGTTCATAAATAGAAGGATGTGAGAAGAAGGGAAGTGATTTTCGAAAATTAAGTGAAAATTTTGAAAACATTTTTGAAAAACATTACTTAATTTTCGAAAATGAAAGTAGGAAAGAAGTGAAGTGTTTTTTGAAAAAGATTTTGAAATTAGAAATCAAAAAGATTTGATTGAAAATTATTTTGAAAAAGATGTGGTTAAGAAAATATGATTGGTTTTAAAAAGATGTGATTGAGAAGATATGATTTGAAAAACATTTTAAAAAGATTTGATTTTGAAAATTAAAAACTTGGCTAACAAGAAAAGATATGATTCAAACATTAAACCTTTCTCAACAGAAAAGGCAACATACTTAAAATGTTCAATCAAATCATTAATTGTTAGTAAGTATCTTTGAAAAAGGAAAGAAATTGATTTTGAAAACATTTGATTGAAAAGATATGATTTGAAAAAGATTTGATTTTGAAAAACTTTGAAAACTTGAAAAAAATTTGATTTGAAAACAAAATCTTCCCCCTTGTGCCATCCTGGCGTTAAACGCCCAGAATGGTGCACATTCTGGCATTTAACGCCCAAACTACTACCCTTTTGGGTGTTAAACGCCCAGCTAGGCACCCTGGCTGGCGTTTAAACGCCAGTCTGTCCTTCTTCACTGGGCGTTTTGAACGCCCAGCTTTTTCTGTGCAATTCCTCTGCTGTATGTTCTGAATCTTCAATTCTCTGTATTATTGACTTGAAAAGACACAAATTAAAAATATTTTTGGATTTTTAATAATAAGGACAAATCAAAATGCAACAAGATTCAAATAACAGTGCATGCAAGACACCAAACTTAGTAGTTTGTACACTACTGACACTAACAAAATGAAAATGCATATGAGACACACAAAACACTCAAGTCAATTGAATTCAAAGATCAGAGCACGAAAATCATCAAGAATTACTTGAAGATCCTTAAGACACATGCATGAATGCAATAAGAACAGAAACATGCAATTGACACCAAACTTAACATGAGACACTAGAATCGAACAAGAAATATTTTTGGATTTTATGATTTTGTAATTTTTTTGGATTTTCGAAAATTAAGTGGAAAAGAAAATAAAGGTATCAAAATTCTTAATGAGAATTCCAGGAATCATGCAATGTTAGTCTAAAGCTTTAGTCTAAAGAAATTAGACATGGCCATCCAAGCTTCAGCAGAACATTGCATTCAAGAGCTAAATTGATGAAGATCAATCAGCTTTGGTGATGATAAGAATATCACCTTGAAACACTAGAATTCATTCTTAAGAACTCTGAAGAAAAAAAAATACCTAATCTAAGCAACAAGATGAACCGTCAGTTGTCCAAACTAGAACAATCCCCGGCAACGGCGCCAAAAACTTGGTGCGCGAAATTGTGAACATTACTTTTCACAACTCTCATAATCCCTGGTCATGAACCCCAAAAACTTGGTGTTCAATACCATGGCATTACACAACTTCGCACAACTAACCAGCAAGTGCACTGGGTCATCCAAGTAATAAACCTTACGCGAGTAAGGGTCGATCCCACGGAGATTGTTAGTATGAAGCAAGCTATGGTCATCTTGTAAATCTTAGTCAGGCAGATTCAAATGTATATGGTGATGAACGAAAATAACACAAAGATAAAGATAGAGGTACTTATGTAATTCATTGGTAGGAACTTCAGATAAGCGCATGTAGATGCCTTCCCTTCCGTCTCTCTGCTTTCCTACAGTCTTCATCCAATTCTTCTTACTCCTTTCCATGGCAAGCTTGTGTAGGGTTTCACCGTTGTCAATGGCTACCCCCCATCCTCTCAGTGAAAACGATTGCATATGCTCTGTCACAGCACGCGGAATTCAGCTGTCGGTTCTCGGTCAGGCCGGAATAGAATCCATCGATTCTTTTGCGTCTGTCACTAACGCCCCGCCTGCTAGGAGTTTGAAGCACGTCACAGTCATTCAATCATTGAATCCTACTCAGAATACCACAGACAAGGTTAGACCTTCCGGATTCTCTTGAATGCCGCCATCAGTTCCAGCCTATACCACGAAGATTCCGATTAAAGAATCCAAGAGATATTCACCCAATCAAAGGTAGAACAGAGGTGGTTGTCAGTCACATGTTCATAGGTGAGAATGATGATGAGTGTCACGGATCATCACATTCATCAAGTTGAAGAACAAGTGATATCTTAGAACAAGAACAAGCGGAATTGAATGGAAGAACAATAGTAATTGCATTAATACTCGAGGTACAGCAGAGCTCCACACCTTAATCTATGGTGTGTAGAAGCTCCACCATTGAAAATACATAAGAACAAAAGTGATCATTGGTTTCGGCCCCAGAGAGGGAACCAGAAGAACCAAGATGAAAATACAATAGTAAAAGGTCCTATATATATAGAGAACTAGTAGCCTAGGGTTTACAGAGATGAGTAAATGACATAAAAATCCACTTCCGGGCCCACTTGGTGTGTGCTTGGGCTGAGCATTGATGCATTTTCGTGTAGAGACTCTCCTTGGAGTTAAACGCCAGCTTTTATGCCAGTTTGGGCGTTTAACTCCCATTTTGGTTCCAGTTCCGGCGTTTAACGCTGGAATTCCTGAGGGTGACTTTGAACGCCGGTTTGGGCCATCAAATCTTGGGCAACGTATGGACTATCATGTATTGCTGGAAAGCCCAGGATGTCTACTTTCCAACGCCGTTGAGAGCGCGCCAATTGGGCTTTTTTAGCTCCAGAAAATCCACTTCGAGTGCAGGGAGGTCAGAATCCAACAGCATCTACAGTCCTTTTTAGTCTCTGAATCAGATTTTTGCTCAGGTCCCTCAATTTCAGCCAGAAAATACCTGAAATCACAGAAAAACACACAAACTCATAGTAAAGTCCAGAAAAGTGAATTTTAACTAAAAACTAATAAAAATGTACTAAAAACTCGACTCAAACTACTAAAAACATACTAAAAACAATGCCAAAAAGCGTACAAATTATCCGCTCATCAAGAGACACAAAAATCATCAAAGCCACTATCTTTCTACAGTCTACCAGCAAAGAGCATTGTCAACAACACCAAGCAGAAAATTGTCAAAAACACAGCCTTTTGCAGACTCAAGCAAAAACCCTAAAAAGTATCAAGAGGAAGTCAAGAAAATGCACTCCAAGCAAAAAGCAAACTATAGGTATCATTATCTCCCACAAAGGTACATCAATAAGGATCTTTTGAAATTAAGAAGCAAGAGACAGTTTTTCCAAAAATAACAGTCAGAAGCAACAATAGAACATGCAAACCCCTGAAAAACCACAAAAAAGAAACACCAGGAATACGCGAAGAAGAAAAAACACATTACAGCGACAAGAAAACACAAGATCATAAGAAAGGTCCAAACTTTTTCGACATTCAAGAAAATATCAACAATTTACCAGAGAATTAAAGACAAAGCAAAACGAAAAGAAAATAGAACCAACCTGGAAAAAAGCAGGAAGCTTCAGAAAAGTTAGAGATGGAGAGACGGAATCACCGATCACTGAACGACGCCGCAACGCAAGAAAAGCAAAATGTGGGCGAAAGACAGAGAGCGAGAGAACGAAGGGAGAAGTTACGAAGAGGAGCGAAGAAGGGAAACTGTTTTCTGATCGCAAATTTAAAATAAAAGGCCACAAGGAAAAACGGGGCAATTAATACCAATTAATGAAGGTATTAAACCCTTGCACGTTCCCAAAAGCGCTTATATAAAAGCACGCGCTTTTTGAGAAAAACGTTCCACATTCAAAAAGCTTCAACAAAGGAATCGACAAAATGCTTGAGTTCGGCTTCACTATATAAGGACCGAAGTCAAGGACTCGACCTCAAAAAAGAAAACCGAGCTGAAGCAGGGGCACTGTTCATACCCTGGGTCGAGCTGTCCGAGCCAGGATGTTCAGTAGCAAAGCGATTGACCTCTTTAGGTCAAGCGGACCGACTTCTTCGTAAAGAACTCGGCCAAATCGATAGGAAAGCCCAAAGAAGGGCCCAACTCAAGGAATACGACCCCGATCCAAAGGCAGCCCAAGCCTATAGAGATAAGGGCGGTTCCATGGAAGATAACCTGACCTCGACAAAAGATAAGATAAGATAAGATAACTAACTTATCTTATCCAAAGAAGGTCACATCTCACCATTATAAATACATTGGAGCACCTAGGTATAACTCATACTCTGATACTACTCAATACCTGCTTAATACCCTTGCTAACTTAAGTATCGGAGTCCCTTGTAGGTATCCCCCACCCTCCGGGGATGAAGGATCAGCACCATCACCAAGTCCAACAGGTCGGACACAACGGCTCCGACCCACATAGAAGATCTCGTCCGAGATCGACCTATAGTTTCAGGTAACCCTCGGAACAGTCACCATACCAAAATAATACCAAAACACCAATATCAATACAACAAACCTCTCTATCATTTCTCACGCATTCCAACCTCTAAATCATTTATCCTTCACCTTAGCAAATCATTCAAAAATTACAAGTCCAACCTAAAATCACATTAATAATCCTAAATTTCCATTAATTCTCATCATCATCATCATATTCATTCACATGCTCATCAATATTCATCATTAACCTATAACATCACATTCAATCTCCACTTCAACATTCTCATATCACACACATTTACAATTCTCAATAGCAATTCAATCATTCATACAAATTCAATCTATCTTAAGGTAACTAGCCTAAATCTTATGCAACATTACATATTAACTAAAGAAACCGAAACCATACCTTTGCCGATTTCTTCCAAGCACAAAATCACCACCAAAACCTCATATGCTCAAGCTTTTAGCTTAGCCACCAACATCAACAAGTCCCAACCGCAATATAACAATTCTAAACACTTCAATTCTTCAATTCAACTCCCATTCAAGCTAGTTCATATAATATACCCAAAAATTAATACTAGGGTTCACATATATGACAAACTACAAGGGTATATAGCTTTCTTACCTTACCCACTATGGATTAGAGCAAAATCTAATAATTACCCAATACTAGTTTGCACCTAAACAATCAAAATCACAAAATCTACTCAATCACTATAGCAAAAATGCGAAAATATGTGAAAGAGAGAACTGGAAAATAAATTGAAAGTTTTTTACCACTTTGTTTAGATAAAATTCAAGAGCTCGACGAAAGTTTCATGTGGCCGCAAATGGCATGCCAATCAGAACTCCAAAACGCAAGTTATGATTGAAACAAGATTGGGATGAATAGTAAAACCCTTCTCCTCTCTCTTCTCAACTCAGCTGCACCTTTCCCTCTTTGGTGGTGAATGAGGCTGAAATGCCTCATCAAAGTGTTTATATATTTTGGGTTTGGGCCCAATTTGGATCCGGTCTAACCAATTTGCATTTTTGGTTCATTTGGCGTAACGTCGGGACAAAACCTTTAAAATAACTTATCGATTTTCAATTCTAAATATTTTTCTAAGTGTTTCTTCAATTTGTATTTTCTCATACATAGTATTGGACAAACTTAAGCCAGTACTGTAGGCTAAATTATCAGTACGCATTTTTATGCATTTTTGTAGCAGAAATTATATTTTCCCACTAGGAAAAATCCGCTGAATCCAATTCTCACCTTTAAATTTTAAAATTAATATTTCTAATTTTTTCAACATATTTCAGATGACTAAATTATTATTTATTCAAATTAATCGGTTAATAAATTTTTAGTTCTTACATCCTCCCCACCTAATTGATTTATTGACTATTTGAGAAGGTTGGGTATTCTAGTTTGTTGGTTGACTTAGTTGAATTGGTTTTTTATTTATTTATTGGAAGTGAATTGATATTAAAATTGGTTTGATATTTGAAATGATTTGACATTGGAATTGGTATGATTTTGGAAATAGCTGAGAAGAGTTTGAGAAATGGTTTGGTTGGGACGCGAGAAGGGTGGCAAAGTCTGAGTTTTAGAGGAGATGTTGTCGAAATTTTTATGAGAATTTGAAAGTTTTATTTTGGTTAATTGGATTGGAGAATTATTTTATTTGATTTTGATTTAACTAAAGAAAAGAGTGTGATTTGCGGTGTTTTAGCAAACTTTAAAGTGATTGTTAAAGAATAAATGGTTATGTTGTTTCAGTTAAGATTTTGATTTGCAAACAGGATGATATTTTGGTCTTTGAGAAAAAGCTTTGAAAAGTTTCTAGTGATTTTCAAAAGCAATTGACTTTTAATGGTTAAGCAGAGATGGAGATTTAACTTGCTTTTCAAGAGAATGAACTTGAAAATGGTTCATTTTTTGAATGCACTAAGTTTTTGGGTAAAAAGTGATTTTTTTTGTTACTTCAAAATGAGTTTTTCGAAAAGAAATAGTTTTGAAGTGTGAAAATAAGTTTTATGAGATATTTGGTTTTTGGAACTCCTTAGGTAGATGCAAGGATTGTGGTTCGCCCTACTTGCTTCGAGCTGATATTGGAACTCCCTGGGTAGATGCAAAGGTTGTAGTTCGCCCTACTTGCTTCGAGTTGAGATTGGAACTCCCTGGGTAGATGCAAGGGTTGTGGTTCCCCCTCTCCCACTTACTCTGGGATGATATTGGAACTGCCTGGGTAGATGCAGGGGTTGTAGTTCACCCACTTGCTCCGGGTTGAGATTTAAGACAGTTTGTTAACCCTCCATTGCAAGATGTAGCTGGACACTTAAACCTTCCTGGATGATTCTCCCAAGAGAAGTTGATGAATAAGAATACCTCTTGGGGATGTGCGCACCGAGGAACTGTCTAGGGTTCGCAACGAAACATGTCGGATTTTGGCTTATAAACGACAGATGAGCTCATTGGTCGTAGGGCAGGTGGTGGACGAAATTGTATCTCTTTATAGAATATGATAATAGAGCCTTCGTCCAACTAACCAGCAAGTGCACTGGGTCGTCCACGTAATACCTTACGTGAGTAAGGGTCGATCCCACGGAGATTATTGGTTTGAAGCAATCAATACTTATTTTATTAATCTTAGTCAGGAGACTAAAAAAGTTATTTGGATTTATTTGTAAAAAAGCCAAACTACAAATTTCATAAAATTGTAAGTTAAAATAATAGAGTTACTTGTTGTGCAGTAATGAGAAACATGTTGGAGTTTTGGAGATGCTTTGTCCTTTGAATTTCTACTTCTCCTTGAAATCCTCTTCTCACACGCAGGTTCCTTCCATGGCAAGCTCTATGTAGGGTGTCACCGTTGTCAGTGGCTACTTCCCATCCTCTCAGTGAAAACGTTCCTATGCTCTGTCACAGCACGGCTAATCATCTGTCGGTTCTCAATCAGGTTGGAATAGAATCCATTGATTCTTTTGCGTCTGTCACTAACGCCCAGCCCTCAGGAGTTTGAAGCACGTCACAGTCATTCAATCCCAGAATCCTACTCGGAATACCACAGACAAGGTTTAGACTTTCCGGATTCTCATGAATGCCGCCATCAATCCGGCTTATACCACGAAGATTCTGTTGGGGAATCTAAGAGATATTCATTCAGTCTAATGTAGAACGGAGGTGGTTGTCAGGCACACGTTCATGGATTGAGGAAGGTGATGAGTGTCACAGATCATCACCTTCTTCACAATTAAGCGCGAATAAACATCTTAGATAAGAACAAGCGTGTTTGAATGGAAAACAAAGGAATTGTATTAAATCATCGAGACGCTGCAGAGCTCCTCACCCCCAACAATGGAGTTTAGAGACTCATGCCGTCACAAAGTATGTGATTCAGATCTGAAAATGTCATGAGGTACAAGAAATGTCTGTAAAAGTTGTTTAAATAGTAAACTAGTAACCTAGGTTTACAGAAAATGAATAAACTAAGATAATTGGTGCAGAAATCCACTTCTGGGGCCCACTTGGTGTGTGCTGGGACTGAGACTAAAGCTTTTCACGTGTGGAGGCCTTTCTTGGCGTCAAACTCCAGGTTATGACGTGTTTTGGGCGTTCAACTCCGGATCATGACGTTTTTCTGGCGTTTAACTCCAGACAGCAGCATGTACTTGGCGTTTAACGCCACGTTACGTCGTCTATCCTCGCGCAAAGTATGGACTATTATATATTGCTGGAAAGCCCTGGATGTCTACTTTCCAACGCCGTTGAGAGCGCGCCAATTGGACTCCTGTAGCTCCAGAAAATCCATTTCGAGTGCAGGGAGGTCAGGATCCAACAGCATCAGCAGTCCTTTTTCAGCCTAAGTCAGATTTTTGCTCAGCTCCCTCAATTTCAGCCAGAAAATACCTGAAATCACAGAAAAACACACAAACTCATAGTAAAGTCCAGAAATATGATTTTTGCCTAAAAACTAATAATATTCTACTAAAAACTAACTGAAACATGCTAAAATCTACATGAAATTACCCCAAAAAGCGTATAAAATATCCGCTCATCAGCAGGCATGCATCATTTGGATTTATGTGACATTGTTTTGGTGTATATATTGTATTTGGTTTGCCAATGTGAATATTACTGTTTAAATACTTGCTATACTTGCTGTAATTGCTCTTGATTATGTTTGAACTTCATTACTTGTGATTGTGACTGGTTGGTTCAGATTATGGTGGTTGAGTGTTGGAAAGTTTGATTAGGAATGATTCTCTGATAAGTAGTGAAATGTTATGGTATATTATGTTTGATTTGGAGCTTTACAAATAAACTATGAATTTGGATTTTTGAATAATTAATCGTTGGTTTTCAAAAAGATTCATAAGACGAGAGATTATCAATGTGGTAGAAAATAGTTTTCTTATATATATATATATATATATATATATATATCTTCTTATGACAATTCTGAAACTCCTATAGTGAGACTGTGTGGTTAGGTTCTCACCCGTCACAGATTTCTCCTTTCAAGACGAACGAAGGAGTTTATGGTGTTTTTTTGTGCATCTGATTATGTTGTATATTTACATATTAGTTATAGTTTTTTTCTCGCCTTTGTTATTATATTTCTATAAAGAGAGATAGGAATTGTGATTTTATGATATGTTTTTATAGTACTTGATTATATTATTCTTATATGTATAAAAGTGTTGTTATGATTTGTATGTATGTATGAATATGTGAAAAGAGAAAAATGTACTTTCGGTTTTCAAAGAAAAATCTGATGAGGTTTTTAGTTAAAGGCTCCTATTCTTTGATTAAGTATATAGAAGTCATCATAATATCCTTGCTATTAGAGTGGTGCAGCCAGAAGTGTGATATTCTGATAGTAAGGATGTTACATGACATTCTGGTAGTAAAGATGTTACGTTATGGTATTAAAGTAGTCTTTCCTATAGAGCCTTAAGAATGCACAAACTATGATTCAATTGCATACTTTGAGTATCTGTCATGTTGTAGGTCTTGTTCAGATGACGAGAGTTAGAGCTTTATGCACGTGACTGCTTATTGATTTAACTCTGTTAGTCTACCGTGCATATTTTATGGTATTTGATTTGGCCAACCTAATACTATTGATCTATGTATTTGGAAACATTAATGGAGTATCATAGACAATATATGAGTAATAGCTTATGTGAAACACAGGGCTTAGAAATCTTAGGTATTCTTCTTCGATTGGTTTGAATTGATGAGTGTGCTTGAATCGTGCCACTCGATCTTACGAATCGTTTATTCCTTTATTCTTTGTCTTGAGAATTCTTGTTTCATTGCCTTTTCCTGAAAAGTGATTGGTTCTTTTGCTTTATGTCTTGCATTCGCTTCCTTTGTGGACCATAGTTGTAATCATTTGTGAACTCTGTACTTCTCTTATTTAGCTTGAACCTATTTCGACCTAAAACACCATCTTTTTTTTATCGAAGTTTTTTGACTCATATTTCTTGATATGTGATTTGACACTCTATTCGGCATATCTAACCACGTCCATACATCTTTATTAACTTGCACCCTATTATGTTTTTCCTCATGTTTTAGTAAAATGATAAGCTATGTAATATTTTGTATATTATGTTAATTTTTTAGGACAAATTTTTTGTAAGTGGGGGCAGAATGTAAGACCTCAGATTTTTTAAAATTTAAAATATGAGTTATTTGAGATTTTGAACTTTATTTTATGAAAGACAAGAAAAATATTTAGAATGAAAATCCGAGAACTTATTTTAAAAGGTTTTGGCCTAAGAAAGGACCAACGAGATTAAAATTGCAAACAGGCTCATGTTGGGATCAAGTCCAAGGCTTATAAGCCCTTCATTTAGGGCATTTCAGCACTCATTTCCCCCTTTATTATGAGAGCCACGGATAGAGAAGAGAGGAAAAGAAGGAAGCTTTTGTTTACTATTCATTACCACACTAAAATCTACATATCTTTCAATTTGGAGCTCCGATCGACGACTCGTTTGTGGCTATGCATTCGTCTTGAATCCCTCTTCGTTTCTATCTAAGCATTCTGGTAAAAAAATATTGAAATCTTTGCTCCATTTTTTATTTCTCTACTGAATTCGCATTTTGAGTATGTGGTGTTAAGATTTTTGTTATTTTGATGTTTAGGGGAAGCTTAACCACTAATTCTAGAAGAGTTTTAATCCAAGATTATGTCGTATGAGGTAAGCTCTCTCCCTTTCAATTTTCCCTATATATGCGATCCCTAGTTGAACTATGTGTGAAATTTGGTGAAATCAGAGTTGCTTGGTTGATTTTGTGCGAATTGGGTGCTTGGTGTGGTTGCGGAGCTTTTGTTGAGGCTTGATTTGACGCTTGGGCTGATTTTGGGTCGATTGGTGGAGACTTGGATGATTGATCAAAGCTTGGGTCTTTTTGGAGTGGAAATCCAAGTGTTGGAAAATCGCCGCCAACAAGGTAGGGGTTTTTCTTAAAACTATTTTATTTCTGAGGATTGTTATAAATCGATATCGTTATAAAATTATATTTTTGGTGATTATGTGAGTCTCATAAAATGATATGTATGATTGATGATGCGCTTGAATGATGAATTAGTATAAATATTGTGATTGACGATGGTTAAGAATGTATGTTTGATTAGTAAATGAATGTTGTGATTTTGATTACCTTGTGATGGGCTATGAAATTGAGTTGAATAAAGTTTGATGTGAGAGTTTGGGCCTACGACTGTGATAGGATGAGAAATCCCCTATTTGGTAAGTTGAGGTAAGCGGTGGCATTACCATGTGTGATATGTTGTTGAATAAATGAGTATGAATGGAATGATTGATTTGTTGGTTTCATTTTGATTTGTGAAGTTTAACTGCTATATGTTGAGAATTTGATTTGGTTTTGGTTAGTTAAGCTTGAATAATTAAGAAGTGATTGAGTATTGAGAAATATGTATTGTGAGTGTCTAGAAGTGGTCTGTGATGGTGTGGAATGGAGCGAATTGGAGGTTTTGTAAGAAAATGTCATTTTGGAGATTTTAGTAAAAATGAGTTTTTAACTAACTTCAATGGGCCATAACTTGGCGCTCAGAGTTCGGAATTTGATGAAATTTATCTTAAATTAAAGATAGTGGTGAGAGCTTTAAAAAGGTTTAAAAATGAAAGAAAATTGAATTTCATAGAGAAATTTATAAATGATTAAAAACTGGTATAAAAATCTGAAATATGAGATTATGGAGAAAACCAAAAAATTTTGTCGGTGTGCCTAGGCACAAGCTTGTGCGTGCGCACCCATCAGAATGAGTTTACAAGCCTGTGCCCACGTACAGTGTAATGCGTACGCACCCGTCAGGAATGACAGTTAGATCTGTGCGTAGGCACAGTTATGTGCGTGGGCACACACCCTGATTTCTTAAAAAAAACTCTATTTTTGACTGTTTAGCCTTCTTGACAAGCTTGTAAATACATGTAATCCCTAAATTTAAGTCTAATAACTTGTTTTTAAGCTCTGGATAGAGCGTGACTAAGTCCAATGAATTAAATTGAATTATTTCTAGATAAATACTTTGTTAAACCAGATGACATAGTTGCGGGGATGGAAGTTCGTGCCACCTGCAATGAGGACGGTGGTGTTATCCCACTAACGAGATAATGGAATTCATAATTGAAAAGAGATTGGGATTAATGAGCCTAAGCTTGATAAATTAACAATGAATTAGGGGTTAACGAGTTTAGTAACTTACTTATGATATTGCTAAAAGATATTGATGTTGACTGTTTATGGCCTGAATGACTAGATTGGTAAAGACAGAGGTTTGTCCTGCTTGCGCATTTATGATTAATGACGATTTTGTTTGAAAAGTATGGCGGGCACTACAAGTACTATATCCCGGAGCTAAGGGTGTGCGTGGTTCATTTTTTCCATAAACTGAACTAAAACTACTCTAAACTATTTTAAATGTTTTAAAAACTGAATCAAACTGCTTTGTCACATAAGAAACTGGTTTCTAATACAGTGCACCAATTTAAACCAGTTCATAAAAATAAAACCTGTTTTAATTGAAAAAACCAGTTTAAATTGGTTTATAGGCTAAAACTAGTTTTTACAATCCCTCTCTCTCCCTCCTTATCTCCCTTCCTCCTTCTCTCTCTCTCTCTCTCTCTCTCTCTCTCTCTCTCTCTCTCTCTAAATCAAAAGTTGCAAGAATCATAAAATATGCACATACTAAAAAACTAAAGCATTGTCTTACTTTTTGTTCAATGACAATGTTTAAAACATGATTAATATAGCACTAACCTAAATGAAGTTAAAATAAACTAATTCAAATCCAACACAATTTTGGCCATTCACAATATTCTAATCATCTTCTAAAGAAACAAACGTGCCAACATTTGTTGCAAAATTTCTCTCTACATAAAAAAATATCTTATTAATTATAAAAAATTAACAATTAGTAACAAACAAGCAATAAAAAAGGTATATTATCTTGTTTAGCATTTTCAATCTCTTCAAAATTTTCAAGTAGTCAAAAAGGCTCATCTATTACTCAATCTTGAGTGCATACAAGAGCTTCCATCATATATGGTGTCAAGGAGCTCCGATAAGGGTTAATAATCCTTCCTCCTGTAGTGTACACACTCTCAAAATCAACCGTAGAAACTAGTATGGCTAAAACTTCTCGAGCCATACGTGCAAGAATAGGGAATCGGGTTGAATTTTCCTTCCATCAACCCAAAATATCCAACTCTATCGACTTGTTTCTAGGCTCACAATCTTCTTTCAGATATCTATCAAGTTCATATTTAGCATTTGAATCACGCCAGTTGATTGCAAATAAATATTCAGGATATCATCTTTATCCTCTTCATTAATCATTGCATCTTGATTACTTTGAGACTCATCCTCTTTGCCTTGGTAGTGATTATAAAGGAAATTCAAGTAAATAGATAATTTGACTTGAGTTCTCCTCCCTTTTTAACACCAAAGGACTAATCCAAAATCCAATTTACAAAATCCAACTTGTGACGTGGATCAAGCATAATTGCAATTAACAACAATATGTTAATGACATTTGGAGTTCCCCAATACTTATCATATTTCCTTTGCATCTTAGACGCCATTAGTCTTATGCTCAAATCAGTATTTTCACAATGCAATTTGATTTTTTTCGATGCTAAAGACGTCTTTCATGTATTTATTACTAGTGACATACAAACTTCCAGAAATACGCAATGTAGTATCATATAATATTTTCAAGAATGGTAAAATTGACTCCGCATAAGTCTAATAATCATCTATAAGCACACCATAAGATTTGTTCAGCTCATTTATATATTAATCATCTTGCAACTCAAGCAAATCAAATGCCGCTTGAAGCTTCAATGCTACCTCCAACATTAAATATGTCAATTTCCACTGAGTTTCAACATCCAAACAAACAAGCCCTTTATAGTTGATGCTCTCCCACTCAATGCACGCTTTGAAGCTTTCACTTCTCATAGAGGTTGACTTGACATATTTTACTACATTGCGAATTCTCATAATCGAATCATCAATCTCTTTCAAGCCATCTGATGAGCGAATAATTTATACGCTTTTTGGCATTGTTTTTAGATAGTTTTTAGTAAGTTTGAGCTACTTTTAGGGATGTTTTCATTAGTTTTTATGTTAAATTCACATTTCTGGACTTTACTATGAGTTTGTGTGTTTTTCTGTGATTTCAGGTAAATTCTGGCTGAAATTGAGGGACTTGAGCAAAACTCTGAAAAAGGCTGACAAAAGGACTGCTGATGCTGTTGGAATCTGACCTCCCTGCACTCGAAATGGATTTTCTGGAGCTACCGAACTCCAATTGGCGAGCTCTCAACGGCGTTGGAAAGTAGACATCCAGAGCTTTCCAGCAATATATAATAGTCCATAGTTTATTCGAAGAATAACGACGTAACTTGGCGTTGAACGCCAAGTACATGCTGCTGTCTGGAGTTAAACGCCAGAAAAACGTCATGATCCGGAGTTGAACGCCCAAAACACGTTATAACTCGGAGTTCAACTCCAATAAAAGCCTCAGCTCGTGGATAGATCACGCTCAGCCCAAACATACACCAAGTGGGCCCCGGAAGTGGATTTATGCATCAATTACTTACTCATGTAAACCCTAGTAGCTAGTATAGTATAAATAAGACTTTTTACTAGTGTATTAGATGTCTTTTGACCACGTTTCATCTTTGGTCTCAGTTTTGTATTATTCTTCATCTTAGGAGGCCATTGAGCACGTTTCAGGGGGGTGGCCATTCGGCCATGCCTGAACCTTTTACTTATGTATTTTCAACGGTGGAGTTTCTGCACACCATAGATTAAGGGTGTGGAGCTCTACTGTACCTCAAGTATTAATGCAATTCTATTTTCTTTTATTCAAATCTCTCTTATTCTTATTCCAAGATATTCATTCGTACCCAAGAACATGATGAATGTGATGATTATGTGACGCTCATTATCATTCTCACTTATGAACGCACGTGATTGACAACCACTTCCGTTCTACATGCAATAGAGCTTGAATGTGTATCTCTTAGATTCCCCAACAGAATCTTCGTGGTATAAGCTAGATAGATGGCGGCATTTATGAGGATCCGGAAAGTCTCACCTTGTCTGTGGTATTCCGAGTAGGATCCTGGGAATCCGGAAAGTCTAACCTTGTCTGTGGTATTCCGAGTAGGATTCCGGTAATGAATGACTGTGACGTGCTTCAGACTCGCGAGTGCTGGGCGTTAGTGACAGACGCAAAAGAATCAAGGGATTCTATTCCAGTAGGAGCGGGAACCAACCAGTGATTAGCCATGCTGTGACAGAGTGCGTGAGCGTAGTTTTCACTGCGAGGATGGGATGTAGCCTTCGGCCAGGTGATGCCTCCAGACGATTAGCCATGCGAGTGACAGCCGCAGAGGACCATTTTCCCGAGAGGATTCAAAGTAGCCATCGTCGAACGGTGAACCCCTATACACAGCTTGCCATGGAAAGGAGTAAGAAGGATTGAGTTGAAGCAGTAGGAAAGTAGGCGTCCTTGAGCCATACAGTATCTCCATATGCTTATCTGAAATTCCCACCAATGAATCTGCATAAGTATCCCTTTTATTATTTCTTTGATTTTCTAAATTCCATAATTTTATCTGCCTAACTGAGATTTACAAGGTGACCATAGCTTGCTTCATACCAACAATCTCTGTGGGATCGACCCTTACTCGCGTAAGGTTTATTACTTGGACGACCCAGTACACTTGCTGGTTAGTTGAACGGAGTTGTGTCCACTCGTGCCAATTTCAAATTCCATAAAAGTACAACTTAAAGAATAGTGATCACAATTTCGTCCACCACCATCTTTCACTATCAAATTCAGGATATGGGCACAACAACGAATATGAAGATAGTCTCCCTTAAAAACTAGACCATTCCATGCATTTAATCTCTTTTTCAAGTATAAAATTGCACCATCATTAGAATTTGCATTATCAATCATTAGAAGTTGCATTATCAATAGCTCTACCAAGTACCTCTCCTAAATGACCCTAAACCCAAAAAAAATTCAATATCCTCTTTTGCAACTTCCAATCATCATCAATAAAATGTGGCGTTAGAGACATATAAGTCAAATTTGGACTCGAAGTCCAAGTGTTAGTTCTAAGGCACACTTTTTGACAATGATGAGAGAGATAATTTTGTAACTTTACTTTCTCTGTATCATAAAGAGAAAGTATATCATGGGCAAATGTAGTACGCGAAGGGATTTTAAACTTACGTTGTAAGCTATACAAGAGCCTTCGAAACACATTTCTTTCTACAAATCGGAAAGCTAGCTCTTCAGTCACAAACATTTCAGTGGGGATACTTCGAGATACTGCTTGGTAAAACTTGGTAACTGATGAGCGGATAATTTATACGCTTTTTGGCATTGTTTTTAGTATGTTTTTAGTATGATCTAGTTAGTTTTTAGTATATTTTTATTAGTTTTTAGTTAAAATTCACTTTTCTGGACTTTACTATGAGTTTGTGTGTTTTTTTGTGATTTCAGGTATTTTCTGGCTGAAATTGAGGGTCCTGAGCAAAAATCTGATTCAGAGGCTGAAAAGGACTGCAGATGCTGTTGGATTCTGACCTCCCTGCACTTGAAGTGGATTTTCTGGAGCTACAGAAGTCCAATTGGCGCGCTCTCAACGGCGTTGGAAAGTAGACATCCTGGGCTTTCCAACAATATATGCTAGTCCATACTTTGCCCAAGATTTGATGGCCCAAACCGGCGTTCAAAGTCACCATCAGAATTCCCAGCGTTAAACGCCGGAACTGGCACAAGGATGGGAGTTAAACGCCCAAACTGGCATAAAAGCTAGCATTTAACTCCAAGAAGAGTCTCTACACGAAAATGCTTCAATGCTCAGCCCAAGCACACACCAAGTGGGCCCAGAAGTGGATTTTTGTGTCATTTACTCATCTCTGTAAACCCTAGGCTACTAGTTCTCTATAAGTAGGACCTTTTACTATTGTATTATCATCTTGGTAGCTATCTTTATTCTTATGCTATCTTAGATCATTGGGAGGCTGGCCATTCGGCCATGCCTAGACCTTGTTCTTATGTATTTTCAACAGTGGAGTTTCTACACACCATAGATTAAGGTGTGGAGCTCTGCTGTACCTCGAGTATTAATGCAATTACTATTGTTCTTCTATTCAATTCGGCTTATTCTTGTTCTAAGATATTAATTTGCACCCAAGAACATGATGAATATGATGATTATGTGACACGCATCATCATTCTCACTTATGAACGAGTGCCTGACAACCACTTCTGTTCTACAGGCAAACAAGGCTTGAATGTTTATCTCTTGGATTTCTTAATCGGAATCTTCGTGGCGGCATTCAAGAGAATCCGGAAGGTCTAAACCTTGTCTGTGGTATTCTGAGTAGGATTCAATGATTGAATGACTGTGACGAGCTTCAAACTTCTGAAGGCTGGGCGTTAGTGACAGACGCAAAAGAATCACTGGATTCTATTCCAACCTGATTGAGAACCGACAGATGAATAGCCGTGCCGTGACAGGGTGCGTTGAACATTTTCGCTGAGAGGATGGGAGGTAGCCACTGACAACGGTGAAACCCTTGCATACAGCTTGCCATGGAAAGGAGTAAGAAGGATTGGATGAAGACACTAGGAAAGCAGAGAGACGGAAGGAACACAGCATCTCCATACGCTTATCTGAAATTCCCACTAATGAATTGCATAAGTATCTCTATCTTTATCTTTATGTTTTATTCATCATTCATAATCATTTGAGTTTGCCTGACTAAGATTTACAAGGTGACCATAGCTTGCTTCACACCAACAATCTCTGTGGGATCGACCCTTACTCGCGTAAGGTTTATTACTTGGACGACCCAGTACACTTGCTGGTTAGTTGTGCGAAGTTGTGTTTATGCCATGGTATTGAACACCAAGTTTTTGGATTCATCACCAGGGATTATTTGAGTTGTGAAAAGTATTGATCACAATTTCGTGCACTAAGTTTTTGGCGCCGTTGCCGGGGATTGTTGAGTTTGGACAACTGACGGCTCATCTTGTTGCTTAGATTAGGTATTTTTCTTCAGAGTTCTTAAGAATGAATTCTAGAGTTTCATGATGATCTGTTGAAGTCTGGCTGGCTGTGAAGCCATGTCTAATTTTATTGGACCGAGGTTTCGACTTATCATCACAAGAGCTTGTTGATTTTTATCAATCTTGCTGTTGGAGCAATGATCTGCTAAGGCTTGGCTGGCCATTGGCCATGTCTAGTATTTTGGACCGGAGCTTTCTTTGAAAGCTTGGCTGGCTATGAAGCCATGTCTAATTCCTGGACCGGAGTCTTAGACTAGCATTGCAATGATTCCTGGAATTCTCATTAAGAATTTTGATATCTTTATTTTCTTTTCCACTTAATTTTCGAAAAATCCAAAAAAAAAATTTACAAAATCATAAAAACCAAAAATATTCTACGTTTCTTGTTTGAGTCTAGTATTTCATGTTAAGTTTGGTGTCAATTGCATGTTTCTGTTCTTTTTGCATTCATGCATGTGTCTTCATTAATCTTCAAGTTGTTCTTGATGGTTACATTGCTCTGATTTTTAAATTCTCTTGACTTGAGTGTTTATGTGTCTCATATGTATTCTCATTTTGTCAGTGTCAGCAGTATACAAACTGCTAAGTTTGGTGTCTTGCATGCATTGTTATTTGATTTTAGTTGCATTTTGATTATTCTTTATTATTAAAAATCCAAAAATATTTTTAATTTGTGTCTTTTCAAGTCAATAATACAGAGGATTGAAGATTCAGAACATTCAGCAGAGGAATTGCACAGAAAAAGCTGGGCGTTCAAAACGCCCAGTGAGGAAGGCAAACTGGCGTTTAAACGCCAGCCAAGGTGCCTGGCTGGGCGTTTAACGCCCAAAAGGGTAGAGTTTTGGGCGTTAAACGCCAGAATGTGCACCATTCTGGGAATTTAACGCCAGGATGGCACAAGAGGGAAGATTTTGTTTTCAAATCAAATTTTTTTTAGTTTTCAAAATCTTTTCAAAATCAAATCTTTTTCAAATCAAATTTTTTCAATCAAATCTTTTTCAAAATCAATTTCTTTCTATTTTCAAGGATACTTGCTATCAATTAATGATTTGATTCAACATTTCAAGTATGTTGCCTTTTCTGTTGAGAAAGGTTTAATGTTTGAATCATATCTTTTCTTGATAGCCAAGTCATTAATTTTCAAAATCAAATCTTTTTGATTTCTAATTTCAAAATCTTTTTCAAAAATCACTTGATTTCTTTTCCACTCTTGGTTTTCTAAAATCAATTAGTGTTTTTCAAAATGTTTTCAAAATCCTTTACTTAATTTTCGAAAATTACTTCCCCTCTTCTCACATCCTTCTATTTATAGACTAACACTATTCCTTAATGCACAATTCGAACTCTATCTTTCTTGATAAGTTCGAATTTTCTACCTCTCCCTTCCATTTTTCTTTTCCTCTGACACCTCAAGGAATCTCTATACTGTGACATAGAGGATTCCACATTTTCTTGTTCTCTTCTCTTTCTTATGAGCAGGAGCAAAGACAAAAGCATTCTTGTTGAGGCTGACCCTGAACCTGAAAGGACCTTGAAGCGAAAGCTAAGAGAAGCTAAGGCACAATTCTCCGTAGAGGACCTAACAGAAATCTTCAAAGAAGAAGAACCCATGGCAGCCGAAAACAACAACAATGCCAACAATGCAAGGAAGGTGTTGGGTGACTTTACTGCACCTACTCCCGACTTCTATGGGAGAAGCATCTCTATCCCTGCCATTGGAGCAAACAACTTTGAGCTTAAGCCTCAATTAGTTTCTCTAATCCAACAGAATTGCAAGTTCCATGGACTTCCATTGGAAGATCCTCATCAGTTTTTAGCTGAATTCTTGCAAATCTATGACACTGTCAAGACTAATGGGGTTGACCCTGAGGTCTACAGACTTATGCTATTCCCTTTTGCTGTAAGAGACAGAGCTAGGATATGGTTGGACTCACAACCTAAAGAAAGCCTGAACTCTTGGGAAAAGCTAGTCAATGCCTTCTTGGCAAAGTTCTTTCCACCTCAAAAATTGAGTAAGCTTAGAGTGGAAGTCCAAACCTTCAGACAGAAGGAAGGAGAATCCCTCTATGAAGCTTGGGAAAGATACAAACAATTAATCAGAAAGTGTCCCTCTGACATGCTTTCTGAATGGAGCATCATAGGTATTTTCTATGATGGTCTGTCTGAACTATCCAAGATGTCTTTGGATAGCTCTGCTGGAGGATCTCTTCATCTGAAGAAGACGCCTACAGAAGCTCAAGAACTAATTGAAATGGTTGCAAATAACCAATTCATGTACACTTCTGAAAGGAATCCTGTGAATAATGGGACTAATCAGAAGAAAAGAGTTATTGAGATTGATACTCTGAATGCCATATTGGCTCAACACAAAATATTGACTCAGCAAGTCAATATGATTTCTCAAAGTCTGTCTGGAATGCAAAATGCACCAGGTAGTACTAAGGAAGCTTCATCTGAAGAAGAAGCTCATGATCCTGAGAACCCTTCAATGGAAGAGGTGAATTACATGGGAGAACCCTATGGAAACACCTATAATCCTTCATGGAGAAATCATCCAAATCTCTCATGGAAGGATCAACAGAGACCTCAACAAGGTTTCAACAATAATAATGGTGGAAGAAACAGGTTTAGCAATGGCAAGCCTTTTCCATCATCTTCTCAGCAACAGACAGAGAGTTCTAAGCAGAACACCTCTGACTTAGCAACCATGGTCTCTGATCTAATCAAAACCACTCAAAGTTTCATGACTGAAACAAGGTCCTCCATTAGAAACTTGGAGGGACAAGTGGGTCAGCTGAGCAAGAAAATTACTGAACTCCCTCCTAGTAATCTTCCAAGCAATACAGAAGAAAATCCAAAAGGAGAGTGCAAAGCCATCAACATGGCCGAATTAGGAGAGGAGGAAGAGGCAGTGAACGCCACTGAGGAAGACCTCAATGGACGTCCAGTGGCCTCCAATGAGTTCCCCAATGAGGAACCATGGGAATCTGAGGCTCAAAATGAGACCATAGAGATTCCATTGGACTTACTTCTGCCATTCATGAGCTCTGATGAGTATTCTTCCTCGGAAGAGGATGAGTATGTCACTGAAGAGCAAGTTGCTAAATACCTTGGAGCAATCATGAAGGTAAATGACAAGTTATTTGGAAATGAGACTTGGGAGGATGAACCCCCTTTGCTCACCAAAGAACTGGATGACTTGTCTAGGCAGAGATTACCTCAAAAGAGACAGGATCCTGGGAAGTTTTCAATACCTTGTACCATAGGCACCATGACCTTCAAGAAGGCCTTGTGTGACTTAGGGTCAAGTGTAAACCTCATGCCTCTCTCTGTAATGGAGAAGCCAGGGATCTTTGAGGTGCAAGCTGCAAAAATCTCACTAGATATGGCAGACAATTCAAGAAAACAAGCCTATGGACTTGTAGAGGATGTTCTGGTAAAGGTTGAAGACCATTACATCCCTGCTGATTTCATAGTCCTAGAGACTGGGAAGTGCATGGATGAATCCATCATCCTTGGCAGACCCTTCCTAGCCACAGCAAAAAGGCTATGATTGATGTTGATAGAGGAGAATTGATCATTCAAGTGAATGAAAAAATCCTTGGTGTTTAAGGCTCAAGGATATCCCTCTGTCATCATGGAGAGGAACCATGAAGAGCTTCTCTCAAAACAGAGCCAAACAGAGCCCCCACAGTCAAACTCTAAGTTTGGTGTTGGGAGGCCACAACCAACTTCTAAGTTTGGTGTTGAACCCCCACATTCAAACTCTAAGTTTGGTGTTGGGAGGTTCCAACATTGCTCTGAGTATCTGTGAGGCTCCATGAGAGCCCACTGTCAAGCTAATGACATTAAAGAAGCGCTTGTTGGGAGGCGACCCAATCTTATTATATTTTATCTATTCTCTTTTGTTATTTTATGTTTTCTGTAGGTTGATGATCATGAGAAGTCACAAAATCAATGGAAAAAGCAAAAACAAAATGAAAAACAGAAAGAAAAACAGCACACCCTGGAGGAAGAACCTGCTGGCGTTTAAACGCCAGTAAGGCTAGCAGATGGGCGTTTAACACCCAGTCTGGCACCATTCTGGGCGTTTAACGCCAGAAATGGGCACCAGACTGGCGTTAAACGCCAATAAAGGGCAAGAAGTTGGCGTTAAACGCCAGAAATGGGCACCAGCTCGGCGTTTAACGCTAGAATTGGCACAAAGAGCAATTTTGCTCACCACTTGGTGCAGGGATGACTATTCCTTGACACCTCAGGATCTGTGGACCCCACAGGATCCCTACCTACCCCACCACTCTCTCTCTCTTCTTCACCCATTCACCAATCACCTCAACACCTCTTCCCCAAAAACCCTTCACCTATCAAATCCCATCTTTCTCTTCACCACTCACATCCATCCTTCATAAAACCCCACCTACCCCACCATTCAAATTCAAACCACTTTCCCTCCCAAACCCACCCATACATGACCGAACCATAACCCTCCCTCCACTCCTATATAAACCCTTCTTCACTCCTTCATTTTCACACAACCTAAACACTACTTCTCCCCCCTTTGGCCGAACCACAAGGCCATCTCCATCTCCTCTA
Organism: Arachis hypogaea; assembly: GCF_003086295.3. Taxonomy (NCBI): domain Eukaryota; kingdom Viridiplantae; phylum Streptophyta; class Magnoliopsida; order Fabales; family Fabaceae; genus Arachis; species Arachis hypogaea. Next base: position 62,354,773 of record NC_092037.1, read on the forward strand.
TTTCTTCTTCTTCTATTCTCTTCTTTCTTCTTTTGCTCGAGGACGAGCAAACCTTTTAAGTTTGGTGTGATAAAAGCATTGCTTTTTGTTTTTTCATAACCATTTATGGCATCCAAGGCCGGAGAAACCTCTAGAAAGAGGAAAGGGAAGGCAAAAGCTTTCACCTCCGAGTCATGGGAGATGGAGAGATTTATCTCAAGGGTGCATCAAGACCACTTCTATGAAGTTGTGGCCTTGAAGAAGGTGATCCCCGAGGTCCCTTTCAAACTCAAAAAGAGTGAATATCTGGAGATCTGACATGAGATCCGAAGGAGAGGTTGGGAAGTTCTTACCAACCCCATTCAACAAGTCGGAATCTTAATGGTTCAAGAGTTCTATGCCAATGCATGGATCACCAAGAACCATGATCAAAGTGTGAACCCGGACCCAAAGAATTGGCTTACTATGGTTCGGGGGAAATACTTGGATTTTAGTCCGGAAAATGTAAGGTTGGCATTCAACTTACCCATGATGCAAGGAGATGAACACCCTTACACTAGAAGGGTCAACTTTGATCAAAGGTTGGACCAAGTCCTCACAGTCATTTGTGAAGAGGGCGCCCAATGGAAGAGAGATTCAAGAGGAAAGCCGGTTCAATTGAGAAGGCATGACCTCAAACCCGTGGCTAGGGGATGGTTGGAGTTTATCCAACGCTCAATCATTCCCACTAGCAACCAGTCCGAAGTTACTATAGACCGGGCTATCATGATTCATAGCATCATGATTGGAGAAGAAATAGAAGTTCATGAGGTGATATCCCAAGAACTTTATAAGGTGGCGGACAAGTCCTCTACCTTGGCAAGGTTAGCCTTTCCTCATCTCATTTGTCACCTCTGTTATTCAGTTGGAGTTGACATAGAGGGAGACATCCCCATTGATGAGGACAAGCCCATCACTAAGAAGAGGATGGAGCAAACAAGAGACCCCTCTCATCATCAAATCCCTGAGATGCCTCAAGGGATGCACTTTCCTCCACAAAACTATTGGGAGCAACTAAACACCTCCCTAGGATAATTGAGTTCCAACATGGGACAACTAAGGGTGGAGCACCAAGAACATTCCATCCTCCACCATGAAATTAGAGAAGATCAACGAATCATGAGAGAGGAGCAACAAAGACAAGGAAGAGACATTGAGGAGCTCAAGCACTCTATAGGATCTTCAAGAGGAAGAACAAGCCGCCATCACTAAGGTGGACCCGTTCTTTAATTTCCTTGTTCTTTATTTTTCTGTTTTTCGAAAATTATGCTTATGTTTAGCTATGTTTGTGTCTTGTGATCATTAGTGTCTTAGTGTCCATGCCTTAAAGTTATGAATGTCCTATGAATCCATCACCGTTCTTGAATGAAAAATTTTCTTAATTGAAAAAGAGAAGAATTGCATGAATTTTGAATTTTATAACAGATTAATTATTTTGATGTGGTGGCAATACTTTTGTTTCTGAATGTATGCTTAAACAGTGCATATGTCTTTTGAATTTGTGGTTCATGAATGTTGGCTCTTGAAAGAATGATGAAAAAGGAGACATGTTACTGAGGATCTGAAAAATCATAAAAATGATTCTTGAAGCAAGAAAAAGCAGTGAATACAAAAAAATGGAGAAAAATGAAAAAAAAAAGAGGGAGAAAAGAAAACGAAAAAAAAGAAAAAAAAAAGAGAAAGGAAAGAAATAAAGTTGTGATCCAAGGCAAAAAGAGTGTGCTTAAGAACCCTGGACACCTCTAATTGGGGACTCTAGCAAAGCTAAGTCACAATCTGAAAAGGTTCACCCAATTATGTGTCTGTGGCATGTATGTATCCGGTGGTAATACTGGAAGACAGAGTGCTTTGGGCCACGGCCAAGACTCAATAAGTAGCTGTGTTCAAGAATCATCATACTTAACTAGGAGAATCAATGACACTATCTGGATTCTAAGTTCCTAAAGAAGCTAATCATTCTAGATTTCAAAGGATAGAGTGAGATGCCAAAATTGTTCAGAGGCAAAAAGCTAAAAGCCCCGCTCATCTAATTAATACTGATCTTCATAGATGTTTTTGGAATTCATTGCATATTCTCTTCTTTTTATCTTATTTGATTTTCAGTTGCTTGAGGACAAGCAACAATTTAAGTTTGGTGTTGTGATGAGCGGATAATTTATACGCTTTTTGGCATTGTTTTTAGTATGTTTTTAGTATGATCTAGTTAGTTTTTAGTATATTTTTATTAGTTTTTAGTTAAAATTCACTTTTCTAGACTTTACTATGAGTTTGTGTGTTTTTCTGTGATTTCAGGTATTTTCTGGCTGAAATTGAAGGTCCTGAGCAAAAATCTGATTCAGAGGCTGAAAAGGACTGCAGATGCTGTTGGATTCTGACCTCCCTGCACTCGAAGTGGTTTTTCTGGAGCTACAGAAGGCCTATTGGCGCGCTCTAAACGGCGTTGGAAAGTAGACATCATGGGCTTTCCAACAATATATGATAGTCCATACTTTGCTCAAGATTTGATGGCCCAAATCGGCGTTCAAAGTCACCATCAGAATTCCCAGCGTTAAACGCCGGAACTGGCACAAGGATGGGAGTTAAACGCCCAAACTGGCATAAAAGCTGGCGTTTAACTCCAAGAAGAGTCTCTACACGAAAATGCTTCAATGCTCAGCCCAAGCACACACCAAGTGGGCCCGGAAGTGGATTTTTATGTCATTTACTCATCTCTGTAAACCCTAGGCTACTAGTTCTCTATAAGTAGGACCTTTTACTATTGTATTATCATCTTGGTAGCTATCTTTATTCTTATGCTATCTTAGATCATTGGGAGGCTGGCCATTCGGCCATGCCTAGACCTTGTTCTTATGTATTTTCAACGGTGGAGTTTCTACACACCATAGATTAAGGTGTGGAGCTCTGCTGTACCTCGAGTATTAATGCAATTACTATTGTTCTTCTATTCAATTCGGCTTATTCTTGTTCTAAGATATTCATTTGCACCCAAGAACATGATGAATGTGATGATTATGTGACACTCATCATCATTCTCACTTATGAACAAGTGCCTGACAACCACTTCTGTTCTACAAGCAAACAAGGCTTGAATGTTTATTTCTTGGATTTCTTAATCGGAATCTTCGTGGTATAAGCTAGAATTGATGGCGGCATTCAAGAGAATCCGGAAGGTCTAAACCTTGTCTGTGGTATTCTGAGTAGGATTCAATGATTGAATGACTGTGACGAGCTTCAAACTCCTGAAGGCTGGGCGTTAGTGACAGACGCAAAAGAATCACTGGATTCTATTCCAACCTGATTGAGAACCAACAGATGAATAGCCGTGCCGTGACAGGGTGCGTTGAACATTTTCGCTGAGAGGATGGGAGGTAGCCACTGACAACGGTGAAACCCTTGCATACAGCTTGCCATGGAAAGGAGTAAGAAGGATTGGATGAAGACACTAGGAAAGCAGAGAGACGGAAGGAACACAGCATCTCCATATGCTTATCTGAAATTCCCACTAATGAATTGCATAAGTATCTCTATCTTTATCTTTATGTTTTATTCATCATTCATAATCATTTGAGTTTGCCTGACTAAGATTTACAAGGTGACCATAGCTTGCTTCACACCAACAATCTCTGTGGGATCGACCCTTACTCACGTAAGGTTTATTACTTGGACGACCCAGTACACTTGCTGGTTAGTTGTGCGAAGTTATGTTTATGCCATGGTGTTAAACACCAAGTTTTTGGATTCATCACCGGGGATTATTTGAGTTGTGAAAAGTATTGATCACAATTTCGTGCACCAGTAACACTTGGTGAGGATATAACACCACTTGTTCCCCCTTCTATCATTTGTCTCTTGCTTTGTTTGTTGTCCACGTCAAAGCATCGCTTCCAATGTTGCCGCATAGCACTTGTTTCCCCACATATTTTATTTGATTGTTACAGTTTTTACATCTTGCATACTTCTCTATACCTTTGACTGGAATGAAATGTTTCCATATTTATGATCGATTCTTATGCCCAGAAAATCCACTAGGTTGAGGAGGTAATGAGGGATTAGCAAGAGGAGCAGCAAGATTTGAATGCTCTTCTCCCTCAGACAATTTTAATATGAGCAACAAACCTAATTGTAAATTAAGTAACTAATAGAAAAGACACATGTGACATCTAGTCTACTTTAATAGAAAATGGCAGTGATAAGAATCGGGATCATAAACAAGACGAGCCTAATCTTGTAGAACAAATCACGTAAACATTACAAGAAGCAAGAAACGATTGTACATCATTATTATTGGTTACACCTAATTTTAGAATTTTGGACAATGCTAGTAGTTTGAGAATTTTTAATAGTGGTAGACATAAATGTTTTCAACTAATCAGAAATCCAGACTCAATGCTAATGATTAACCGAATTATATAACAAGTTAACAAATTTTAACTATCACATGTTCACAACTACAAAGCTCTAAAAAGGAAAATAAATAAATACATAAATAAATAAAATGGCACAAACTATGAAATAATAAATACATTATTACATGCTAACAGAGTTACTTAGACCTAGTTTGTAAAATCACTTATATAGGAATACATATATAATAGACATGTTTAGAACTTACCTTTTCTTTAGCAGTGCTCTTTAGAAAAATGCCTCCGAAAAATGAAAGCCGCATAGACCAGTTTGCAAGTCATCAACGCAAGGGCATTCTAGAGCTCCCTGAGCTTTTGCCTCATCTAGTTTACAACAACATCAACAATAAGCAAATGTAAGAGTACTAGCAGTGAATGAATTAAAGTGTAAATTGGTCACTATTGATGCTGAGACAAAGCAAATGCTTTATTAAGCAAAGGACTCCAAATGTAATAACCATGGATTAAGACAAGCTGATTGGCCAAGGGCATATCAGATTTCAATTTATATAATAGAAGTTATTTCACCAAGTCATTATCAATGATAGATAACATAATTCTAGGTAGCACTAACAAGTTCATTGCATTAACATTAACATTATAGATTAGTTACCAGTAATCAACTCTAACATGCACCAATATCGCTTGTATTATCTCAACTTTTCTCATTCTATCAAATCTACATTCTTATTTCTTCCATGCATCAAACCTTAACTACTTATGAAAAATGGCAATAAATCACGGGTAACTGTAAAAATGGGTAACTGTAAAATTGAAATGTAGTTGTTATATTCCCCTGCAATAAGAATTAAATTAAAATAGAAATGGGTAACTGTAAAAATGGCTTACTAATTGACTATGTAAAAAAGTATTGTCTCCCCTGCTTCCAATCATAGTAAAACATAATGATAAATACAAATAATAAACTCAAGCTAAAAAGTGTAAAGAAGGAAATTAAAAGTAAAGAGAAAAGAGATTACATACTTTGTTAAATGGTAGTAGCAGGGGCTGGTAGCGGCGGTGATAATGGCGGTGGTGGGTTGGTAGCGGCGACATTATCACTATAGTCATAAACAGAGATGACTTATCCGTCACACTTTATTAACGATACTATGTTAGAAGTTGTACAAGTTGACGATAGTGAATGATGCCAGAATCACAGAACTGCCCTACGGAGAGTTGTTTGATGACGGTGGCGGTGATGCTACCAGTGGTGGCCTAGTGGGTTGGTAGCGGCGGAAGCAGGGGAGAGACGAGAGAGGAATGTCGTTGGCCATTGCTGTGTTAGAAATTGACGATAGTGAGCGACAGATAGTAGTTCGACGATGGCGACTGTGACGGTGGCAGTGGTGGGTTGGTTGCGACGACAACAGGGAGAGACGAGAGAGGATGCTGAAACGACGACTAGGGGTTTTCACTTTTTTCAATTTTTTAGTTTTAAAGATTGAAGTTATTGTTGGGAATAAACTAGTTTTGATTTGGTTTAAAAATAAACTAAATCATAAAATCTAGTTTTTAGTAAACTGGTTTTTATAAAAACTATAGTTTCAGTTCAGTTTTTATTTGAAAAAATTGGTTTATTTAAAATAGTTTCAGTTTAGTTCAGTGAAACTAGTTTTTTTGCACACCCCTACCCGGAGCTAATAGGCACATTGGGATTGAGGATTCCCTCTCTTAATGTGGTAATGATGTGTTTGATGATGATAATTATTATGATTGAAAATTGTGTCGAGTACTATATCCCAAGAGTGTGCCGGATACTATATCCCAATAGTGTGCTAAGTACTATATCCCCGAGAGATGGTAATTATGATTATGATGGTGTTTGATTGAGAAATGATTATATTAAGTTGAGATTTTGCTTTTGATCTTGGTAGTGTATGATCTATTTCCCATTTTGGTTGCATCATACTCTCTCTCTATTTATGAAGTGTGGCAGACACTATATTCCAAGAGTGTAGCGGACACTATATCCCAAGAGTGTGACAGTTACTATATCTAGGGATGGCAACGGATACTCATGAGAGCGGGACATGATCGCTACCCCTGCCTCCATTATCCGTCCCTATACCTGCCCCATCCCCGCGATGGGTAACGGAGACCCATATTCGTCGGAAACTTAAGTCTCCGCGGATTTTGTAAAAAATAATAAAAATTGAAAACAAGAAAAAAATTAAAAAAATAAAGATAATCCTCAATTATCATTACATACATATATAATTTTCATAGTCTTTAAAAACTTAAATAGCAATAACCAACAAATATAAACTTCCAAACATATCCATAAACAACCAAACATATCCATAAACAATAAACAATAAACAAAGTCTTTTATTATTAGTTGTCGTATTAGTTGGAGGTTCTTGAGGTTGAGATTGAGGAGCCTCTTGAGTAGTTTGAACATTAGTGGCCATAGGTTCTTCTGATGAAGTACTTTTCTCAAGAGTATTACTCAATGCATAAGAGGAAGACATTCTATAAAATCACAAAACAATAAACTATAAACCCATACACACAATAATCCACAATAAATCACATAAATCAAATTATAGAGAATAATACAGAGAACAAATCACAGAACATAAACTATAATCACATACACACAATAATCCATAATAAATCATATAAATCAAATTACATAGAATAATACATAGAACAATTCACAAAAAATCACAAAAATTAAATCATATACATCACAAAAGACACATAAATTACAAAAATCACAAATAAATATAAATTAACACTGCTACTGTACGTAACAAATAATCAAAATAACAAATTATAACATAAAGACATAAATTTCAGAATCAGCTTCAAAATCAAAATAAATAATGAAAATTTTAGAATCATAGAAACCAGAATCAGCAATTCAGCATCAAAAATATAAATTATACTTAACCTAACTCACAGAAATTATAACAAATGCTTCAAAATCAAAGCAAATAATGAAGATTTCAGAGTTTTGTGACTTACCCGACGGAGAAGAGGCGACGATCGGCAAAGAGGAGACGACTGGAGAAGAGCGACGACCGGTGAAGATGCGATGATCGGCAAAGATGCGACAATGAGAAGACACGACGACGGCAAAGATGACGGGCTCCCTGTTGCTGTGTGCGTGACGGTGACCTCAATAGTGCGTGACAAGTGGTGGTGAGGGACTGAGGGGGTGAAAAGTAGCGGTGAGGGACTGGGAGGTGAGAGGTGGCAGTCGACAGTGGTAATGGTAAGACCGTGAGTGGTTCAGCATTTGTGAGAGGAGAGGATGAGGGTTTGAGGGTGAAGAGTTCAGACTTGAGACTTTGAGGGAATTGTGAGAGTGATGGCTAGCGGTTACACTCAGCCTCATATATGGCATATATAATAAGGGGAATTCTAGTTTTTTTACATATACGGGGGTTAAACGGGTTTCCACGGGGCGGGAACTTCAATCCCCATCCCTGCCTCGTTTATTATATGGGGTCTCGTGCCCCGTCCCCACGAGTAAAAAATTGTCCTCGTATCCGCCCCTCGGCGGGTAAATCTCAGCAGGTACCCACTCTGCCGGGGATTTTTGCCTTCTTTAACTATATTCCAAGAGTATGGGAGCACTATATATTGGGCAGTGTGGCGGCACTATATGCCAAGAGTGTGGTGGACACTATATCCCAAGAGTGTGGTGAGCACTATATCCTAGTAGTGTGTGAGCACTATGTCCTAAAAGGATATCAAGCACTATATCCCAAGAGTGTAGCAGGCACTATATCCCAAAAGTGTGGTAGAAACTTTATTCCAAGAGTGTGAAAGTGTAACAGAGAGATGGTGCGCGAAATTGTGAACAATACTTTTCACAACTCTCATAATCCCCGGTCATGAACCCCAAAGACTTGGTGTTCAATACCATGGCATTACACAACTTCGCACAACTAACCAGCAAGTGCACTGGGTCGTCCAAGTAATAAACCTTACGCGAGTAAGGGTCGATCCCACGGAGATTGTTAGTATGAAGCAAGCTATGGTCATCTTGTAAATCTTAGTCAGGCAAACTCAAATGGATATGTTGATGAACGAAAATAAACAATAAGATAAAGATAGAGGTACTTATGTAATTCATTGGTAGGAACTTCAGATAAGCGCATGAAGATGCCTTCCCTTCCGTCTCTCTGCTTTCCTATTGTCTTCATCCAATCCTTCTTACTCCTTTCCATGGCAAGCTTGTGTAGGGTTTCACCGTTGTCAATGGCTACCTCCCATCCTCTCAGTGAAAACGATTGCATATGCTCTGTCACAGCACGCGGAATTCATCTGTCGGTTCTCGGTCAGGCCGGAATAGAATCCATCGATTCTTTTGCGTCTGTCACTAACGCCCCGCCTGCTAGGAGTTTGAAGCACGTCACAGTAATTCAATCATTGAATCCTACTCAGAATACCACAGACAAGGTTAGACCTTCCGGATTCTCTTGAATGCCGCCATCAGTTCCAGCCTATACCACGAAGATTCCGATTAAAGAATCCAAGAGATATTCACCCAATCGAAGGTAGAACAGAGGTGGTTGTCAGTCACATGTTCATAGGTGAGAATAATGATGAGTGTCACGTGATGACAAGTCATCATATACCCATTTTTCAAGCTAATTTCACTTGTTTTGTTAGCATTTATGCACTTTCTTGCATCCTAAGTAAGTGATTTGGAGTGAAAATGCACAACTTCTCTAAATCAAGCAACCACCATGAAATTAATGTTAAATCATGAGGTTTAAGCTAATTTTAATTACATTTTAATTGATTTATAAGCCTCTTGAATTTAGTGATACTTTGAGTGGTTGTTTGGTTTATTTTAGGTGAAGAAAAGAAAAAAAAATGAAAAGCGTGGCCTAAGAAGTGTGACGCAAGAAAAGGAAAGCGTGGCAAATGAAAGGGGAAGCGTGCCGCAACTCATAGTGGAAGCAACCTTGCCCTCCACAAGAGCAGACTGCCCTCTAGGAGGGCAGCACTAAGTGACCGAGCCAACAAAGGCAACCCTGCCCTGCCCACTCCAAGGGCAGAGCACAAAATGGTGCCTTGGAGCAAGGAGAAGCAAACTCTGCCCTGCCCTTGTGGAGAGCAGGATCGGGCTCCATGAGGAAAGAAATTCAAGGGAAAATGACACCCATGCAAGCCACAAGTTTCGAACAAGGGACCATGAAGAAGCCAAGCTCTAACACCCACTAGCATGCCAAAGAATCAAAAGAAAGAATAGCGTGTTTGCAAGCCACCAGATTCGAACACGGGCCATGAGATTGGGAACCTTGCCCTGCCCTTGGCGCGGGCAGGGCAGAATCATGAGTGTGCGCATCAACAAGCACCAACGCGCGCACCAATTCCTTCCTTGGCACGATCCTGGCGCACCAAACCATTCCTGCCCTGCCCTTGGCGCGGGCAGGGAGCAACCACGCGTCAACGTGCTTCGCGCGCACGCGCGCTCCTCAAATCTGGCATCATCCACGCACCAACGTGCAGCACGCGCACGCGCGCTTCTCAATTCTGGCAGCACCAAGCGCACGCACGCATCACGTTCTGGCGCAGCAGCTTTCCCGCCCTGCCCTTGGCGCGGGCAGGGCAGCCTCTGGCGCACCAAATTTCCTCCTCATGCGCACCACGCAGCTTCTGGCGCACCAATTTCTTCATCATGAGCACTATGGCCGCACCAACTTCTTGTGCCTAGCATCAATTTTCTGCCCTGCCATCCACAAGGGCAGGGCAGCCTCCTGGAAGTGGATTTTGGGCCAAAATTCAAATTAAAAATTAATTTGAATTCATTTCTTCACCAATCCAAAAGCCCATCCAAATCCCATTACCCAAGAATAGAAAGTGTATAAATAGGACTTAGTTTAATGTAATTAGGACTTTTATGCTCATTTTTGAATTTTCACTTTTACATTGGCTTTGCAATTCTACTTTCGAGCTTCCTTGAGAGAATTTGACCGAGAACTAAGAGGATCAAAGGAGAATCTCCTTCCTCAATTCTCTTGGGCAATTCTACTCTTCTGTTTTCTGAGTATTGGGTGTGTGAAATTGGGGAAATTCTGTCCCAATTCCCATTCAAGCTCTTTACATTAAATTTTCTGCATAATTCAATCCGATTCTGTTCTTCAATTGCTTCATCTTTAAATTTTCTGTTAATTGCTTAGTGAATCTAGATCTGGGAAGGAAATTGGGTTTTAGGCTCTGTTACCTAAGCTCTTGGGATCCTGAGATCATAATTCACTCTTGGGTTCCTCTGTGAACCTCTGCTACATTTTGTTTCAATTTCTGTTTGAATGCATATTGCTTCAGATTTACTTTCTGCTCAACCATTTACTGCAATCTATTTCTTCTTTATTTAGATCTTGTAACCCCACTCCTCAATTCCCTTTTACTTTCTAGCAATTTATCTTTCTTGCCATTTAAGTTACTACAATTTAAGTTTCTTGCACTTTAAGCTTCAGTCATTTACTTTCTTGCTCTTTAAGATTTTGCACATTTACACTTCTGCTCTTCAATTTACTGCATTATTCCCTTTCCCCTTTACTTTTACTGTCATTTACTTTCTGTTAAACAAAAATCACTCAACCAATATTTGATTCGCTTGACTAAATCACCCACTAAACTAAAATTGCTCAATCCTTCAATCCCTGTGGGATCGACCTCACTCATGTGAGTTATTATTACTTGATGCGACCCGATACACTTGCCGGTGAGTTTTGTGTTGGATCGTTTTCCACACATCAAGTTTTTGGCGCCATTGCCGGGGATTGAAATAGATTGACAATGATTAAGTGAAGTGGAGATCTAGATTAAGCATTTTTACTTTTCTGTTGTTCTAACTCTCACTAACACACTAACTGTTTGAAATTTTGCTCAAACTAACTGAACCTTCATTCTAGCAATAGATTGAAGTTTCATTGGTTTTCTGGGTTTGTGTGTTTATTGTTGTATGTTTGTATGTCAGGTACAAGGAGATCTTCTCCTATCATCTCTGAAATTGATCCAAGGACTCTTCGGAGAATAAGAAGAGCTGAAAGAGGGAAGTTTATTATTGGGGAAGAAGAAGAATCTGAGGAAGAATTCCAAGATATGGAAGGAGATACTAGTCAACCAGGAGATGGAGCCAACAATAATTAACAACAGAGAAGGGTCTTGGCTTCATACACGTTTGCAAATGCTAAGCATTGTGGGAGTAGCATTCTTCCTCCCAATGTCAATGCAAACAACTTTGAACTCAAGCCACAACTCATAACTCTGGTGCAAAACAATTGCTCTTTTGGAGGAGGGCCTTTGGAAGATCCAAACCAACATTTGTCCACTTTCTTGAGAATATGTGACACAGTGAAGACAAATGGTGTGCCCCCTGATAGCTACAAGTTGCTACTCTTCCCATTTTCTCTCAGGGATAAAGCAACTCAATGGCTAGAGACCTTTCCAAAAGAAAGCATCAACACTTGGGATGACTTAGTGAGCAAGTTTCTTGCCAAATTCTACCCCCCTCAAAGAGTCCTAAGGTTGAAGACAGAAGTTCAAACATTCACTCAATTGGAGACCGAGAACTTATATGAAGCATGGGAGAGATATAAGGCTCTATTGAGGAAGTGTCCACCAGAGATGTTCACTGAGTGGAATAAGTTGCAAAACTTCTATGAGGGACTCACTCTTAAAGCTCAAGAAGCTCTTGATCACTCTGCCGGAGGCTCTTTACAACTCATGAAGACCACAGAGGAAGCTCAAAACCTTATTGAAATGGTGGCCAACAACCAATATTTCTTTGCTCATCAAAGACAACGCCAACCATCACAAAGAAGAGGAGTCATGGAGTTGGAAGGAGTTGATTCAATCTTAGCTCAAAATAAGATGATGCAGCAACAGATTCAACAACAATTTGAGCAAATGGCTAAGAGGATTGATGGCTTGCAAGTGGCAGCAGTGAGTACCACAAGCCAACCTCCAAACACTTGGGTACAAAGTGAAGAAACTCAAGAGGAGCAACAACAAGAGCAGGTTCAATACTTGCACAACCAGAATCAGGGAACAAATGAAGTTTATGGAGAGACTTACAATCCATCTTGGAAGAATCATCCAAACCTTAGATGGGGAGACAACCATAACCAAAACCAACAACCATGGCAAAGAAACACAGGCCAAAACAATTGGAAAAACACAAACCACAACCCCCATCCAAACACTAATCAGAACTCATACAGAAAACCACAAAACAACTACCCAAATTCTAACCAATACCCACCCAATAACCACCCAACTAACCAAAACACTTATCTTCATCCATCAACACCCCAAAACCAACCCATCACACAAGATTCACAGAGAATTACCAATTTAGAAGTACTCATGGAGAAACTAATGAAAAGCCAAGAACTAACCACCAAGAATCAAGAAGCTACCATGAAGAACTTAGAAAGGCAAATTGGCCAAATCTCTAAGAAGATCTCTGTTGAGAAACCATCAAGTTCACTACCCAGTGATACCATTCCCAACCCAAAGGAAGAATGCAAGGTGGTGCAACTAAGAAGTGGAAGAGTGTTAACAGATGGTAGACAAGGAGCAACAAAGAAGCCTATGGAGAATGACACTGAGCCAACAAAGAATGATGAATCCATCAACAAAGACACAATAAGCAAGAATGCTCCAGAAAAACTCACAGAGGAGAATAACAAGCCACAGAATCTGAAGAAAGGAGAGAAAATCATGGAGGAACCAATTCCAGAACAGCATCAAGTGGCACCACTACCTTATCCACAAAGATTCCACAAGGAAACAAAGGACCAGCACTTCCACAAATTTCTTGAGACTTTCAAGAAATTGGAGATCAACATACCCTTAGCAGAAGCTTTGGAGCAAATGCCCTTGTATGCTAAGTTTCTAAAGGAGCTCATCAACAAGAAAAGAAGATGGGATGAGCAAGAAACCATAACGATCACTGAGGAATGCAGGGCCTTGATTCAAAAGGGGCATCCCCCCAAACTTGAGGATCCAGGGAGCTTCCTGTTGCCATGCACCATTGGAGAATTAACCATTACTAAAGCAATGTGCGATCTGGGAGCAAGTATTAATTTAATACCATCCTCCCTGGTGAAAAAGTTGCACATAGAGGAAGTCAAACCAGTGCAAATGTCCTTGGAGCTGGTAGATAAGTCAATAGTGCACTCTAGGGGTATAGTTGAAAACCTCTTGGTTAAGGTGGACAACCTCATATATCCTGCTGACTTTGTGATTCTAGAATCAGATGAAGATGATGGAGACTCTGTTATACTAGGAAGGCCATTTTTGGCAACTGCAAGAGCCATCATAGACATAGAAAAAGGGGAGTTAATTCTCAGAATGCATGATCAGAAAGTCATTCTGAAGGTCCTACCAGAGGAACAGTTTAGTGAAAAGAAGAAAAACTGTGTGGACATTGATAAGGGAGGATCACAGCTAAAGGAAGAAATTGACAAGGAAAATCACAGCAACACCCTAAAGCCAAGGATTATGCAAATCAATGAAGAAGCCCAAGAAGATATTGAAATACTAGCTACTGAGAAGAGATATCCTCAAAAGAAGTCCATGGCCAGAAAAGAAAGGTCAACAAAAGGAAAGATGAAACACAGGAACAAAACAAAAAGGGGTTGGAAGAACAGAAAAATCCCAACAGAAGGATTTGCCAAGGGTGACAAGGTACAACTTGTGTATCAACAATTGGGAACAAAGGATTACTACACTGTTAATCAAATACTTTCTCTTGAGCATGTGGAAATTGAACATCAAGACACTCAGAGAAAGCTGACAGTAAGGGGTGACAAGTTGAGACACCACCAACATCAACCACCTTAAAGGGAGTTCAATGTCAAGCTAATGACAATAAAAGAGCGCTTCATGGGAGGCAACCCATGATTTAAAATTTCTGCTTTCTCTTTAATAAGCTATGATTTCCTGAGTATGATTCTGAACCTCCATATTTGATAAATGCACACTTTATAGCATAGGTCAGAATTCTAAGTTTGGTGTCCCTTATGGTACACTAAATTTCAACTTTCCAAAAAAGAAAGGGAGCCATTTTTAGAACATATGCAGAATTCATTTGAATAAAGCATATAACCAAACACTAAGTTTGGTGTCTGCAAGTGCAACAAAATTCATAAAATCATTTACCACTTATGGAATCAAAAGCATACAAACAGGATCATGCATCATAATTATTTTTTTTTAAAAAAAGAAAATGTCAATTGTGAAGAATGGCTGATAGTTGTTCGGCCATCCCCTTCATAAAAGAAAAGTTTGGTGTTCACCAACTTTCAACATCTTTAATTAAGGGACACAATTGACCATAAAAATATTTTTATAATACACAAAACAAAATAATTCTTTCTCTTTAATACAAATTAATTGCCAACAACCTTATTAATGATCTAAAGCTAGCTATCTTGATTCTTGCAGGAGAAGAAGATTAAGACAAAACCCAAGGAAGGGCCACGGCTAGGAGGAACCATGTGAGGGAGGTCACATGTGCCTAGGAGAACGCGTTCATGGGGAACAAAATCTGCATGCATGCATTCTTGGACACTTAAATACATGCAACCAATGGGAGGTGAATCCTTGTCAAGCCTCAACCATGCATGCAAGCCGTCCATCCCATGCATTCTTTGAATGAGCAAACCAATCTCAGCCCTTCATGAACACTCACGGTCCTCTCCTCATTCATTCATTGTGGTTTTGTTGAAAGGTTTGGAAACATGACCTATAAATAGCCGTTGCACCAACACGGCATACACTCCCCTTTATTCAAGCCATTTTCACATTAAAACCATATTCTCTTCCACTTTCAAAACCAACTTAATTTCCTTTCCTCACATATCTAAACAGAACCAAAGTTCACCCCAAATACAACACATATCTCTTCTTCTACTCTCATTTCTTCCTTCTTTTCACTTTAATTCTAATGGCATCCTCAAGCTCACAAAGAAGGCCGGGAAAAGAGCCTATGATAACCGAACCCCCAACCTTTGATGCAACCAAATTTAGATCCCAATTTCACGAAGGGAGATATCATAGGTTCATGGTGGCAAAGAGTATCATTTATGAGAAAGGCTTTGATTTGAGGGAAGGAGACTACCCGATCA
The DNA here is from genome assembly GCF_003086295.3 of Arachis hypogaea. Classification (NCBI taxonomy): domain Eukaryota; kingdom Viridiplantae; phylum Streptophyta; class Magnoliopsida; order Fabales; family Fabaceae; genus Arachis; species Arachis hypogaea. The sequence continues at coordinate 62,370,299 of NC_092037.1, forward strand.
TGAAGCAAATTACTAGAGAAAGAAGGTGGGAACTCTTGTGTGCTCCTCTGACTGACATCAGTGCAGTAATGATCAAGGAGTTCTATGCAAATGCTGCCAAAGAAAACAAAAATAGTGCTCCTTACACAAGCTATGTCAGAGGGGTTGAAGTGAGTTTTAGCCCTGCTGCTATCACAAGAGCTCTCAAGTTGAGAACCATCACATATCTAGAGCTTAGCTATGAGGCTAGATTGCAACGGCAAAATAATCCTGATGAGATCTTGCAAGGGATATGCATGGAAAATACAGATTGGGAGAGAGATTCAAAGGGGATTCCAAGTCACATAAGAAGGGTAAATCTCACCCCAGTGGCTAAAGGATGGTTTGAAATAGTGAGGAGATCTATTCTTCCTACTGGAAATGCCTCTTGGGTCACAATCAAAAGAGCTCTCTTGACACACTGCATATTACATGGGGGTGAGATCAATGTTGCACAACTCATAGCTGACAGCATTCAAGATATGGCAGATAGCACAAGCAAGTCAAAAGGCCTTGGACACCCAAGCACCATCCTAAGGCTATGTAATAGAGCTCATGTCGTTTTTGAAGATGAGGACACAACAAAAGTGAAGGTAGGAAAATGGATTACCAAGAAGAGCATGGAGGGAATTAATGAAGAAGAAGATCAAGAGGGGGTAGTGGCTCCTAGACAAAGAAGAGCACAAAGAGAGGAAGGACGAAATCAAGCTTATGAAGCCATTGATATGAGCCAATTGCAAAGATCAATTGATGAATTATCTCAGCAGCTCATGCAGGCTCAACAAGGTCAAAACCAACTTATGCAGGCCGAACAAGGCCAAAGTCAAGAAGGCCAAGAGAGATATCTAGAGCCCCATCCTGAATTCATGGAGCAATTCTTGAAAGAAAAAGAAGCACGAGAAGCTTGGCAGCATCAAATGGAGGAGAAGCAAGAGAGATGGCAACAACAAATGATGACTCAGCAGCAAGAATTTCAAGCACAGATCCTTGAAGGGCAAAAAGAGCAATACAAAGAATTCAAGGAATCATATGACAAGCTGTATTTCAGTCAAGCTAAAGCATCGTAGTATAGTCACAACCTTTATCAATGGAAGAATGTTCATCATACTTTGGGAGAAGTTAGACATGTACAAAGAATGGAGTATGATGAAAACATGCAAGCAAGGTTGGAGTACTTGACCCACAATTTGCCAACACTCAATCCTGAGATCAAGCCATTTGAGCAATGCCCTGAATTTTTAGCCCAGCAACAAGCAAAATCTCGTCAATACACTGAGTCAACCTTCAACACATTGGAAACTTTTGGGCTCAAAGGACTCATAGATTCTGTTTGGGCTAGAAGATGTCCTGGAGAAGAGATCCAAGATTACTCCAAGACAGGGAAGAGAAAGAAGAAGAAGGGAGAATCAAGCAGCAGCCATGACCATTAGAAGGTGGCAAAGTTCTTTCATTCCCCCTCTTTCAATTTTCTAATAAGGAGATGCATGTCTGAAACATGATATGCCTCCATCATTCATTTTCCTTTGCTTTATGCATTTTCTGTTCTTTGCTGTTCATTTTAGTTAAGTTAATAAATAGCTAGAAAAATGTCAAGTTTGCATAATGCTTGTATCCATCACTTAGCTTTAAATCTTGCTTTGTTTCCCAAACGCTTAAATAAAAGAGTTTGGTTTGAATTAAAGAGTAAAATATCCAATGTTGCATGAGTATGAATGGAAGTTGGTGGTGGCACATGTGTTTGATTAAATGCATAACTCATGAAATAAGTGTTGCATAATATCATTCTCATTCAATTGTAAGTTAGCTTGCTGTTATAGAGATTCCTATTGATGATGAGATAACTCTTGGTAACCAAAAACAGAAAGAAAAAGCCAAAATGGCAAGAAAAACAAAGAATAAAGGTTGGACACCAATGGTTTGGACCCTAGGACAAATGCCTGTGGTGTTCTTGTACTGAGATCTGCTTGGATGAGTAAATTCTAAGGGGTATTTTGAAACCCGGTCACTTAGATCAACTGATTTGGGATGGCCAATTGAAAATCCACAATAAAGAGCAACTTAGATACAAAGCACTTAGTGATCCAAAGAGATGCTGGGCATCAATGATCCTAGGAAGAATTAGTGAGCTAAGTGTCTGTGGTGGAAAGATGTTGAGCAAAATAAAAGAAAATGAAGCCAAAGGCTAAGCTGCAACATTTAACACCAAACCTCTTAAAGAATAAAAAGCTTGTTAAAGCATTATAAGCCAAGGGGAGTGAGTAAAAGGAGAGTCTTATAACAGCAAGTTAGCAAACCTTTGATGCAAGATATGTATTATGCAGCAGCAACAATAAATGAGTATCATTGTCTGCATAAATGCCCCATAAATTGAAGTTCTGCTATCTGCATAATAAGGATTTATGTGCTTTTCTTATTCATATCATTTACTCTTAGTTTTGATGCTTGCTTGGGGACAAGCAAGGTTTAAGTTTGGTGTTGTGATGACAAGTCATCATATACCCATTTTTCAAGCTAATTTCACTTGTTTTGTTAGCATTTATGCACTTTCTTGCATCCTAAGTAAGTGATTTGGAGTGAAAATGCACAACTTCTCTAAATCAAGCAACCACCATGAAATTAATGTTAAATCATGAGGTTTAAGCTAATTTTAATTACATTTTAATTGATTTATAAGCCTCTTGAATTTAGTGATACTTTGAGTGGTTGTTTGGTTTATTTTAGGTGAAGAAAAGAAAAAAAAATGAAAAGCGTGGCCTAAGAAGTGTGACGCAAGAAAAGGAAAGCGTGGCAAATGAAAGGGGAAGCGTGCCGCAACTCATAGTGGAAGCAACCTTGCCCTCCACAAGAGCAGACTGCCCTCTAGGAGGGCAGCACTAAGTGACCGAGCCAACAAAGGCAACCCTGCCCTGCCCACTCCAAGGGCAGAGCACAAAATGGTGCCTTGGAGCAAGGAGAAGCAAACTCTGCCCTGCCCTTGTGGAGAGCAGGATCGGGCTCCATGAGGAAAGAAATTCAAGGGAAAATGACACCCATGCAAGCCACAAGTTTCGAACAAGGGACCATGAAGAAGCCAAGCTCTAACACCCACTAGCATGCCAAAGAATCAAAAGAAAGAATAGCGTGTTTGCAAGCCACCAGATTCGAACACGGGCCATGAGATTGGGAACCTTGCCCTGCCCTTGGCGCGGGCAGGGCAGAATCATGAGTGTGCGCATCAACAAGCACCAACGCGCGCACCAATTCCTTCCTTGGCACGATCCTGGCGCACCAAACCATTCCTGCCCTGCCCTTGGCGCGGGCAGGGAGCAACCACGCGTCAACGTGCTTCGCGCGCACGCGCGCTCCTCAAATCTGGCATCATCCACGCACCAACGTGCAGCACGCGCACGCGCGCTTCTCAATTCTGGCAGCACCAAGCGCACGCACGCATCACGTTCTGGCGCAGCAGCTTTCCCGCCCTGCCCTTGGCGCGGGCAGGGCAGCCTCTGGCGCACCAAATTTCCTCCTCATGCACACCACGCAGCTTCTGGCGCACCAATTTCTTCATCATGAGCACTATGGCCGCACCAACTTCTTGTGCCTAGCATCAATTTTCTGCCCTGCCATCCACAAGGGCAGGGCAGCCTCCTGGAAGTGGATTTTGGGCCAAAATTCAAATTAAAAATTAATTTGAATTCATTTCTTCACCAATCCAAAAGCCCATCCAAATCCCATTACCCAAGAATAGAAAGTGTATAAATAGGACTTAGTTTAATGTAATTAGGACTTTTATGCTCATTTTTGAATTTTCACTTTTACCTTGGCTTTGCAATTCTACTTTCGAGCTTCCTTGAGAGAATTTGACCGAGAACTAAGAGGATCAAAGGAGAATCTCCTTTCTCAATTCTCTTGGGCAATTCTACTCTTCTGTTTTCTGAGTATTGGGTGTGTGAAATTGGGGAAATTCTGTCCCAATTCCCATTCAAGCTCTTTACATTAAATTTTCTGCATAATTCAATCCGATTCTGTTCTTCAATTGCTTCATCTTTAAATTTTCTGTTAATTGCTTAGTGAATCTAGATCTGGGAAGGAAATTGGGTTTTAGGCTCTGTTACCTAAGCTCTTGGGATCCTGAGATCATAATTCACTCTTGGGTTCCTCTGTGAACCTCTGCTACATTTTGTTTCAATTTCTGTTTGAATGCATATTGCTTCAGATTTACTTTCTGCTCAACCATTTACTGCAATCTATTTCTTCTTTATTTAGATCTTGTAACCCCACTCCTCAATTCCCTTTTACTTTCTAGCAATTTATCTTTCTTGCCATTTAAGTTACTGCAATTTAAGTTTCTTGCACTTTAAGCTTCAGTCATTTACTTTCTTGCTCTTTAAGATTTTGCACATTTACACTTCTGCTCTTCAATTTACTGCATTATTCCCTTTCCCCTTTACTTTACTGTCATTTACTTTCTGTTAAACAAAATCACTCAACCAATATTTGATTCGCTTGACTAAATCACCACTAAACTAAAATTGCTCAATCCTTCAATCCCTGTGGATCGACCTCATCATGTGAGTTATTATTACTTGATGCGACCCGGTACACTTGCCGGTGAGTTTGTGTTGGATGTTTTCCACACATCATCACGGATCATCACATTCATCAAGTTGAAGAACAAGTGATATCTTAGAACAAGAACAAGCGGAATTGAATGGAAGAACAATAGTAGTTGCATTAATACTCGAGGTACAGCAGAGCTCCACACCTTAATCTATGGTGTGTAGAAACTCCACCGTTGAAAATACATAAGAACAAGGTCTAGGCATGGCCGAATGGCCAGCCTCCCAAAGAGGGTTCAATCATAAAAACATGATCAAAAGCTCCTAATACAATAGTAAAAGGTCCTACTTATAGAAAACTAGTAGCCTAAGGTTTACAGAGATGAGTAAATGACATAAAAATCCACTCCGGGCCCACTTGGTGTGTGCTTGGGCTGAGCAATGAAGCATTTTCGTGAGAGACTTTCTTGGAGTTAAACGCCAGCTTTATGCCAGTTTGGGCGTTTAACTCCCTTTGGGTGCCAGTTCCAGCGTTTAACGCTGGGATTTCTGAGGGTGACTTTGAACCCGGTTTGGGCCATCAAATCTTGGCAAAGTATGGACTATCATATATTTCTGGAAAGCCAGATGTCTACTTTCCAACGCCTTGAGAGCGCGCCAATTGGGCTTCTGTAGCTCCAGAAAATCCACTTCGAGTGCAGGGAGGTCAGAATCCAACAGCATCTGCAGTCCTTTTAGTCTCTGAATCAGATTTTTGCTCAGGTCCCTCAATTTCAGCCAGAAAATACCTGAAATCACAGAAAAACACACAAACTCATAGTAAAGTCCAGAAA